>NC_060951.1:54155923-54159839 GCF_022045245.1 Lucilia cuprina | reverse complement strand
TAGTCTATAGTCTAGTCTATAGTCTAGTCTATAGTCTAGTCTATAGTCTAGTCTATAGTCTAGTCTATAGTCTAGTCTATAGTCTAGACTATAGTCTAGTCTGTAGTCCAGTCTATAGGATTACTCTTTAAAACTTTCTTTAAAAAAGTTTTCTATCCCTGGTATTGATAGCTAATGTTTGAAGTAGATTATTATACAGAAAGTTTCTTACTCTCCTTTCCCTCTCTGAAATATAATGTTTAATAAATTCATTTCATTTTCATGATGTCAGGACACGAATTTTATATAAAAAAGAACACCAAACAAAAACAAAAACAAAAAAATTCTAACAAAACAACAATATTTTTGCAATTTTTCTATAAGCACAATTTGATCTTGTTGTTTCTGTTTTAATATTGTTATTATTTTCATTTTCTACACAAATACAGCAAGTGTCGTGCAAATGTCAAACATTGACATTTAGCTGTCAACTGTATTTTTGCATAATACTGTCACTTTGCTACTACAAACTTCTACCTCTTGCAGTTTGTTCAAACACGGGGCGTTTATTACATTTAACATTGACTGACTGTGGAAAAAAAATTAAGTTTTTTCTAGTTAGAATTTGCACTTTTTCCAATTTCTCGGTACTTTTTATTCTGTTTTTGTTTATGCAGACATTGTTTAATTTGTTCAACTGTCATTCAAAATGAATGTTTATTTCAATTTTTTTTGTTTCGTTTTTAATTTTGAATTTTTTTCTCGTAGTACAAATGTTTGTTGTGCATAAAAAAAAGAAACATCATTCAGTGTAATGTTAAATCATATTGAGTTCAAGTCATTTAAAGCTAAAATACAATAAGAAATAAATAAACTGTTCCCAAGTTGTACGCTATTGTTCAATTCCGATTGAAATACATCAACGTAAGATGATTTGATGAATCTGTAATTCCGTATAAAGAGGCTTAAATGTAAAGATTTTCATCAATTTGCTCATACAAACATATCTACAAGGATCTTATTTGAGGAGGTCTATTTTTGTAGAAATTCTTGCACATTTTCACAGATAAATAAAAAAAAGGGAAAAACTTATTAAACTTTTTTTAGACTTATATTGTAGTTTTATGTCGATATAGTTGCAAACAGTGAAAGCTATCATAAATTTATAATTATTACATAAATATGAAGGAAAAATATGTCACGGAATAAATTAAAAAAATTATTCATTTTAAAATAGATTTAGTCAAATATTCGCACAAAAAGTTTATTCTTCAAAGATTTTCTCCCGAAATATAATTCATTGAAATTTCTTTACTAAAATGTAATTAATGTAGGAGTCATTATAACAAAATATTTTCTCTACAAAGAAAAATTATCTAATATTATGATCACAATGATTCCTTATAGCCAAAAAATTGACTGACGATTCATCGGAAAATCATTAAAATCATTTTCATTAAATACTACTTACCGTCTGCAATACTTTGAAGTACTCTAGTAACGACTTCCTTTAGATATATATAGATATAGATGTACTTTATTTTTGTCTTTGTCATTTTGTTTGCACATTTTATTAAAAAATTTTATAAAAAATTAAAAAATTGTAATTTATTATTAAAAATTTTATAAAGAAAACTTATAAAATTCATTCTAAATATTCCTTTTAAATAGCTTTTACTGTACATCTTGTGGTATTTGTAAAAATTCAATTGCTGCAAGATTTTTTTGGTAACATTTGTAAATATTTCGATGTGGGAAACAATTTCGCTGTATTAGTATTTCTGTCAATTGTTTTCTTCGTTCTTGTTTTCTTTTCCTCAATTGTTTACAACATTTCTTCTTTTTTCATACCAGCATGTGCCATGGTTTTTAATAAACTTCTATTCTCTATTTCTTTCAAGGCTGTTATTGTTTCAACTGTCAACTTGATTAGACAAAAAGTCTGTAAATTGCTATTTGCAGTTTTTGTTTTGCCACAGATTTTTTAAACATTTTACAATGTATCGCGAAATGTCTAAAGTTTGTTTTTTTTCTAATTTTATTGTTTTTATATTTATTGTGAAAACTTACAAAAAATTCAGCTTGAGTTTTTGATTTTTTTTCTAAATAAAACCTTTAGAGTAAACTTTGATTGATTTAGACTTTTAATCAATATTTTCTATCTGCTTACATTAACAGCTTAAAACTTATTTTAAGCAAATGATGTACTATGCTCTCCAATAGCATTCTAATCCGTCATTTGATGGACTTAATACGCATAAAAGTTTCTATAAGATACATTCTTAACTGCAAGATCTATCAAGTGCACCTTTTTGATATTGATTTTAATGATAATAATGACATGAAGCTTTTACATTTTTTGTTCTTGGGTTTAAGACCGACACGTAATATATAAATTCCTGTAAATGAAATGTTACTAGAAGAACAAGAAGTTGTTGGTAGAACATTTATTGCTACTCATCATGACTAGGGACATTTTTTAAGCCTTTTGTAGTAGAAAAGAACAAAAAAAGTAGAATAGTACTACAAACAAAAGACCTAATAACAAGCGTAAATTGACCACCACCTTTTGCAGTAAATATGAAAGGTTGTAACGAAAATAGTTTTTACATTTTTAAATTAACTATAGCCACATGATTTAGAACTTTTACTTTCACTTTTAAAATTTTGTATTTTTTTATTTTATTTTATAAACGGTTTATAAATCAAAAAGTTCTTCATGAATGAGGGAATTAATTTCAATATTTAGTTAGTTATTTAGTTAAAATAATTCATGACAAGTCTTTAATATCGCTTTATCATATAACATCTGTTGCTTTACTCTTCATATACTCAAAAATAAATTTGTAAATTAAAAAAAAAATGTATATATTATATATATGAATAAACAGTTCAATGACCATTTAAAAATACAAGTACCACTTACAACACTTGTCAAGTGAATAAATTGTCACCCTTTTTTATTGTCATAATTTCTTTTCATTCATTTCGTAAATTAGTAAAGATGAACATATATCTAATAAAGAAAGTAATGAAAAATATTAAAAACATGACCAGACTTTTTTTAAAATTCATTGATTGACAGAGATCAAAAAAATAAAATGAAATTGTCAGTCATTCATTTTACAATTATTAACCCTTTTTTTCTGCTTCTATCTCATAGGTGTTCCAATTGAGTGAATTGTTGTATGTTTTGTACATTAGTAGTGTACTTTGTGAGCCATATAATTTTTCTTCTTCAAGTGTTTAATGAATTGACAGTTTTTATTGTACTTCCTTTTTAATTATTTCCCTAAAGTGCGGATTTTATTTGTAACCCTTTTTATTTTATTGTAAGGGATTTTTTTATTTTGTCATATTTAAACTTCCGCTTAAATTATGATGGTCATCATTGGATGTTTCAGAGTTGTAGAAGTTTTTTTTAAAGAAAATCAATTGGTGAGAAAATCTAATATTTAGGTTTCACAGAGAAATTTGGGTTTTTCAATTTAAGGTGTGGAAAATTTACTCTCAATAAAATGTTCTAACTAATTCGATACATTTTCAACTTAAGAGATTTGACGATAATAAATTTTTGTAAAATCTTTAATGAACAATATGCGAAGAATTTCTCATTACATAGAAAATTTTCTCACTTAATAGAACATTTTTCAATATTTTTTTTTTTATAAATTTTTACCGATTTTTTTTTTGTAGAAAATTATAGAAAATATCCTCTTGTTCCGAAAGTTTCGAGAAATTTTCCATTTTATTGAAAAAGGGTTTTTTTTGTATAAATTTTTTTATAAAAACATAATTTTTTTTCTTTTGATATTTTTCAAATATTTTTTAGATAGATAGATAGATAGATAGATAGATAGATAGATAGATAGATAGATAGATAGATAGATAGATAGATAGATAGATATATAGATAGATAGATATATAGATAGATAGA
>NC_060951.1:54041031-54155823 GCF_022045245.1 Lucilia cuprina | reverse complement strand
GACTATAGACTAGACTATAGACTAGACTATAGACTAGACTATAGACTAGACTATAGACTAGACTATAGACTAGACTATAGACTAGACTATTGACTAGACTATAGCCTATAGACTAGACTATAGACTAGACAGTTTTAAATGCAAGTCTGTATTTAATTTGCCTTCTCTGACTACTCCGTCTCTGCTGTAGTTTTTTTGATTTTCTATATGTGGGGGTCTGTTTTTCTTTACTCGTTTTTGGTTCTGTTTCCATGCTTTTTATACTTTGTATAATTTTTTTGCCTGTGGCTAGTGACAGAGACATTTGTGATTTTTTAATATAAATTTAATTAGAAATATGCAGTAACAGTATGTTGCAAGCATTTTCATCTCTCATGTACACAAACACTACCATTGGAAAAATCATGACAGAAACAAAAAATTAAAAAAATATGGTATGGGGGTTTTTAATATTTAGTTCCCCTCTCCGTTGTAAATATTATGTTTAAGAAGAGAGGAAACCTTTGCTGTCACATTGACAGTTGTTGTCTGATTTTATATGAAAGTATTTTGAAAAAACAGTGTGAGCACCCAAAATTTTATTAGTAAGTATTCCTAAGTGAATTCATTATAATTCTTAACATTTGTTGCCCAATTTATAACTCAACATCAACTCAGAACTCACCCCCTTAAAAATGTTGTAGAATTCAACAACATGTTACACATTCCAGATGCATTTTTTCATTTTTGTTTTTCAAAAAAAAAAGTGAAATTTATATTGGGCCACAAGGAATTTTTTGGGGGGTTATCAAAGAAAAATGTGGAATGTAAAGAAAAAAATTTCCAAAAAAGCATGTACCAAAAAATAAATTTAACATTAAAAATTTTAAAAAGTACTAAAGTACTTTCTATGCCACCCCTGCTGCCAGTACTTAATTTAATTGCCATATTTTTTTTCATTTTGCTGTTTTTTATATATCAAAGCCCTACAGGTTATTTGATTTTTGGCTTAGAATTATATTCAATTTTCGTTTCTGCAGTTCTGCGAGTGTATGTGTGTATGTTTTTTTCGAAAGCAAAATGCCCTTTGGCGGTATTTTTCTTCAAATTACTTTGATGTGTTCAATTACTCTAGGGCATTACCACAAAATGATCGTAAATGTTTGAAATTATTTCGTGATTAGTACAAAGAGTTTAAGCTTAAGGGGATGTTTTCAGTTGTTTTCGATGGTATTAAAATATAAATAAATGCAAAATACATGTGTCGGAAACAGGGTGTTTATCTGCATATGTTGAGATATTTTTCTTGTTTTTCCTTCTATTTGAAATATGTTTTCCAACTATGCGCCCTGGTTTGCTTGGTGGGCTGTGTTTTGTTTTACGAGTTGGTTGTATGGTTGAATAATAATGTGTATAATTTAATTAAATTTTGTTTTTCAAAAATACGAATATAATTCAGGTTTTCTAAGACATTTTTATTAAAAATAAATGTCATCTGTTAGGAAAATTATTTTCACATTTGTTTCTGACACTTTTTATTTTAGTTTTAAATTGAATGTAGTTTTTTTTATTTTATTATTAGACATTTATTTGTTTTATGAAAAACTATTTTTAGATTATTAAGGTAATGTTGGATAATAAACAACACTTTGATGTTTTGATAATGTGGGTCTATGTTGTATTTTCTTACGAGTTTTAAAATTAATTTTAATTCTAAAAATTTTTTATTTAAACTTTACAGTAATTGTAATTGGTAATGGCAGACCATATGATAACCTATATCAGTTATACCTCTATAGTAGTTTTTCTTAATGAGCATTTATGCAAGTTTTATATTGATTCCGATAGACCTATAAAAGCAATTTTTGTTTAATGCCTTTCAAGTCATTTTCCTAATTGGATTTGTATGTAGGGCTATGATCAAATGAAGCCTGATTATTAAGAAAGCTCAATTTCTTTGTTGGTTTTGATCTTGGTTGTGCCGAATTTTTTTCGAGAAACTACCCAGCAAAAAAGTGAGAAAATATAATTTTTTCACTAAAGTTTAATGTACTTTGAATATGTTATTTGTAGTGACTTTCCTGACTTTTAATTGGATATTCATAAATATGGAAATATTTGAAAAATATGTAATCGCATTTTTGGATGTTACTTATTAAAATGTCGTCTGTAAAGTATGACATTAATTATTTTTTGCTGGATAGACTATACGGCGACTAAATAAAATTTTGAACCATTTTCTTGGTTTGATAAGTTGGACAGATTTTCACAAATTTCATCAAATTGTTTGAAAAAATTGCTACCGGAACTTTTCCCAAATTTCATCAAATTGTCTGAAAAAATTGCTACTGAAACTCTAATAACAATGTTAAGATGGATGTACTTAAAAACTGATTCCAAACCGACCCAATTTTTGTGAAAACATGGGTCGGTTTGTAAAAAGAATAAAACACATTTCAAACTTTTGATGAGAGGTCCACAGAGGTCAGTGTCAAATGTGGTCCGATTTTCATTATACTTTAAAACTCAGCTACCTACGACTTATTTCCCTAAGTCATCAGCATTATATTGAACATGAAATTTATATCAATTTCTTGCTTCATATCTCCAAAATTGGAATCTGGATCTAATATTAGTCAATTCATTTTTTCTATGTTAAACTTTGTGTAAAACTTTGCATACAAAAATAATAAAATAAGTTTAGTACATTAACATTTTTTTGTGAAGTTTTAATAAACTTACAAAAAAATGTAAATACAAACATAAAAAAACTCACCTTCAATCAATATTAAATATTAAACACTGACTCCTTCATGGTTAGTTTTCTTTAAACGACCGAACCGATTACCGATTTAAAAACACAACAATAAAAAATTTTATTATTCGCACAACTTTTTTAATTCACTCTCTATCACTTCTCTCTTTTTTCACATTATAATTTTATACTCTACATTTTTGAAACATACTAAAAAATTTAATATTATTTTTTTCTTATTAATTAAAACTTGTTAAAAATTAAATTTTTTACTATACATTATTTAAATTAAAAACAGCTTTTACACAATAATATTGAATAATTTAATTAATTGCACCTTTTTTCTACGCATTTTATAGCACGCAATTTTTATTACACTTTATTAATTTTTGGCACTTTAAACAAACAAAATTTTATAAAATTACACTATTAACTTTTTTTTAAAACACACGCTTTTTCTTTTCCTATTAAATTTCTGTTAAAACACTTTTCACACAAAACAACTTTAATTAATAATTTATTTGTACATTACGACGAACGTTACCGTTTACACTAAAAAATCAAACTGTTTAATATTGATTTAAAATGAACTTTTACTTGTTTGTCTTCAATGTCCAGTACTAAATCTAACGGTTTATTAAAACACTCACATAAAGAAAAGTAAAAAAAAAATCTCACTTACTCAATTAAATCGATGCAAAAAGAAAACAATTAACTTTTCTCCCACTCACAAACAAGCACACACATGCATGTCTTTTGAAATTGCATATTGTTTGTGCTTGATGCTGTGTCTCTTTTTTAATGAGTTTTTTTTAATGTTTTTTTATTATTGTATGCAAAAATACAATAACAACAATTATGTGTGAGTATTTAAATTTACAATTAAATATTTGACTCATTTTATGTTGCTCATTAAGAAAATCGTAATGAAAAGAATTTATGTGAAATAATAATTGTTGTTTTTTTTTGTTTATTTTTTAAATAGTTTCTCTGTTTTCTTATTATATTTTAATATTCTTTATTGTTACAATAATTATTATACCTTAATATGGTTTCTACTTTTAATTTTGTATGTTTCGTTAAATATTTAAAAGTTTTTTTTTTTTTAATAATGTTTAATATGAGAGGTTTTAAAGAGTATTTGCTGGTTTATTGATTTATTGATAGGAATGTATGTGGTCTTTTCTTGTATTTATTCGATGACACAGTTTGTGGACTAGTCATTGAATGGTTCCTTGAATATTATTTTCTATTGTTCACTAGTATGCTGAATGGAATATTGTAAGGACTAGCTAATGGAATTGTCTACTTACCAATATGTAAAGTAATATATATACCAGTTTGAGCGACTAGTATATTAACTTATTTATAGACAATTAAAATAGGCTACTCCATGATCAGTAGGCTGGTCTATTGACTGATCTGACTATTCTATTGACTAGACTATTGGCAGGTCTATGGAGTAGTCTTTTGTGTAGTCCATGAGATATTACTTTGCTAAGTAGTCTTTGGTTCTTAGATTAGTCAATAGTTCGTCTTTGGAATGGATTATCAACAATTTTATGGACTAATCTGTGGAACTTAATTATTATCTAATATCGATTAATGATCAATTGATTGATGAGTATATTGACTTTTTAATTGTGAAGTCTGTTGGATGTTCATTGACTAATCTATAGATCAGTTGACTAGTCTTAAAAAGCTTTTTGGACTAGTCTATTAAGTTGTTTGTTGATATAAAATTTTGTGGAGTGTATTGCCTGAATTGTTAACCAGTCTATTGACTTGTCTGTAGACTAGATTCTTGACTTTGGAATGAACTAGTCCAAAAAGGGGGCAATTTGGTACTTTTACGTTCTTTTATGAACTTTCTATAATATAAGAACTAGAAACATAAAATTATAGATTATAAAAAAGGTAATTTTTTGGTACTTTCTCGTTTTCAAAATATACTTTTTGGATATTCTATAATATTGAACATAAAAACATTAAATTATACATGCTCAGAATAAGTGGAAGATTGTAAAAGGGGACTTTTTGAAATTTCATGAAATTAAGAAATGTAGAGTAATTGAGAACCTATAAAGAGGTATTTTTTGGTACTTTTTTTGTTCTTTAAAAGGTACTTTTGGAACGTTTTATAATATTGAATTTAGAAACGTAAAATTAAGCATGTAGAGCCAAGATTAAGTGATAACATATAAAAGCTGACTTTTTGTTATTTTTTCTTTATTAATAGAATACTTTTGGAATTTTTTATTATATTGAACCCAGAAACATTTGGTTATCAACAGTTTCATCAAATATATAGCAGTTTCTATTTTTATCTATTATCGATCATATGTCTCTAGTTTTATTAAAAAATTTTCCACTAGTCCAAATTAAAGTAAAATCAAAAATTCCTTGAAATTTTTCACTTGGCAGTCAGTCCTTGACATATGAAACGTATACATTTTATATTAAAAAATATATGAAACATTATTAAAAGTACCAAGTAAAACTATTTACTCAAGAATGCAAAACATTCATACTTTTAATAACAATAGAGAACAGCCTCTTGACCAAAAAAAAAAGCTTGCATATTATATTAAAGCTTTCAGTTATGCATACAGGACATTTCGAAAATTGTATAAATCCCTAAAGCAAATTTGTTTACTCTAACGAACATTGAAAGCAAAGAAGCAGAAATTATACAATTCTAGAACACAGTAAGTACTTGTTGAAAATACAAAGGATAAAAATACTCATTGAAAAAGGACATCTAAATTTGAAGTGTATAAATGTATGCTTAATGGCAGCAATAAAATGAACCAAATCTTGAGTATTTTTTCTTATAGCATTAATATTTTTACGAATCATAATCGAAATGAGATATTTTTCCATTATTATTATTATGGTTAAATAAAAAAAATGTAGCCACATTAAATGAAAAATGTTTATGCAAATTTTTCATACAATGTATGCAATAATTTTTCCTTTTTTGCAGGATTCTGTGCCTTCTAAGTAATATAATGAAAATGTATAATGTATTTTTTTTATGATGTGAAATATGTATGTAAATTCATAAATACATAAATGAAATCGTTCATTATGCCTTTAGCTATACGAGTTGAATATCAATGAACTAACAAATATTTTCTTATATTTATTACAACTTTTCTTGACTTTTTAACAAAGAATTTTTTTTAGACATTTCAAGGACATTCATACATATTAATTTATATCAACATATGAATTCTTTTAGTTTTTTGTTCGAATTATAATACAGTGACTTTCAGAAGTGTGGTAAAACTAAGGTTAACTTTATATATTAGGAATTTTTGCCACCCAGTAGATCCTATGAATTTTGTACGTACTCATTTGAAAATCGGATGAAAACATGTTATAAAAAGCAAAACTATTTTTACTACTTCTTCATTATTTTAACACTGTGATATTATTGAAGGCAAATATACGAATGAGGGACTTCTTAAAACACAATTCTTAATACGCAATTAAAAAAAATGTACAAACAAAATGACAAAGCCGAAAATAAGGTACATACCAAAGATACAAGCAGAAACGGCTCAAATCGGCGGCGGCTGGTCGCGGGTAATATTTTTAAATCCGCGCCGTTACCGTCTTCTTTCGGCTCAAAAGCTAAGCCGGCTTAAACGGCTTAGAGACATGTTTCTCTATAACAGACTATTATACAGAGATTTTTCAATATAATAAACGCTTATAAGGTCAATTTCTGAAGAAAAGTTTAAATTAAGCCGACAATTTAGCCGCCGCCGATATTTTCTATAATAAGCCGCCGCCGATCATTTAACATCGGCTTGTATCTCTGGTACATACTTCTATACCAGATTTAAAGAAAGTAATTAGTAGATTACTTCTAAGTAAAGCAGACGTAGTTATTTGTAAGTAGTTACTTGAGTAATTACAAGTCATTACCAGGTTTTTGCTGGGTATATTGATCTAATATATAAAAGCTTTCCTAAGAGATTCATTAATCTTCCTGAAATTCAAGACGATCATTACAATATCTGCATGAGGTCCAGGTTTAGGAGTCTAGGTAATATAGTGTATCGAATTTAAAAAATTTAAATTAAGCTTTGTTGCTGGTAGTGTAGAAAATCTTACTTTTGATGATTTCAAATGACAAATCAAATTGTATCCTAGGATGATTCGATTTGTTTATAACTCTATACCATGCCCTATACAAATGTCCTGTCCACTACAGTGTAGTTAGGTATAAATAAGAGTCTTCTATATCTGCACAGATGTTTATAAATATATACTGCTTTCTGATATATGAATAATATGTATACATATTATTCATTACTTCATTATAATTATGTATTATTTACACCGAGAGAGTGTGTGTGTTGTATGCGTAAGTTTTTCATTTAACGCCCATCCCTTAAACAAATAAATATACATTCATCCAACAAACAAATGGCACCAGTAATATTTTTACACCCACTTGTTGTTGTGATTATTATTCGCACATTATTTCAACGCTCATACATCATCCAATAATAAGAAATTAAATGAACAACTGTCGTGTTCTACATACATACATACACATACATACATTCATCGAATTGTTAAGAAAATACTTAATAAGGAAGGACAGCAGTAAACAAGAAAAAAATTCGACCCTTTATGATTTTTTATTATTAATTGCAAATGTTCGTCCAAAGGTAGACGACGGACGTCATATGAATATTATAATGAAAATAACAATACATGCGTGAATGAAATAAGTCTGGAAACGTGACATAAATACAGTAACATTTAAGTAAAGTCGGTTTAAGCGGCGGAAAGCGTACACATGACTTTAACAATTTATGGGGGAAAACTTTGGTATTTATGCTATTCTTATTGTCTGCAAATTTTTATATGCTTAAGATATTAAAGAAAATTATTTAATTTTGCAGTAATAAGAAAGAGTTTAAATGTGTTGAAGAATGTTTAAAACAAAAAGATTTAAAATATATGATAAAAAATTTTAATTTTTTTTGTTAATTTTCGTAGAAGGTATGGGAAAGTCGGTCTATCAGCTATTGTCCGATCTAACAAGATTTTTTGTTAGTTAGTTTGTTAGTTAGGCAGTTAGTTAGTTAGTTAGTTAGATAGGGTCATAAAGGCTAGTATAGAACTTGGTTTCACAGCTTTTGTCGATATACGAATATATCAAACATAATTATAAACTTAAGAGCCCTATTCGGCGGGTTCAGTTGTATGGGGGGCTAGGTCAAATAATGGACCGATGTTAATCATTGTCAATAGACTTCTCGTCTTTGGTACCATAGAAGATAATGTGCAAATTTTTTTGAATTATTTGCAAAATTTCGACCTGTAGTTTTATTACAAGGTTTATATAGACGGACGGACAGACAGGTGAACATAGCTAAATCGACGCAGAAAATAATTCTAAGACGATTGATACACTTTAAGGTAAGTTTAAGACCGATATTACTGTGCGTTAGAAACATCAGCACAAACCCAATATACCTTCCCCAGTAATCCTAAGTTTAGCAAGATTTTCTAAAATGTCTATTTCGCTTATTTATAAAAAAAATTACAAATTCGAAAATTATTCTTCAACACAAAATTTTAAGCAAATAATGGTGAATCGAAATACAAATTTCAAATATTAAAGATCTTAATGTATAATTAAATCCTAAAGATTAGGTACATTTCGTGCTTAAAAGGTAACCAAATTCACCCTCCTAAGGAGCAATATCGTGTCTCTGTCATATAAATTATTTAAATCGATCCATACCTCCACAGAACCATACATGTCATGACTTCCATGACAATTTCCTTCCTCCAGAGAAATTATAACTTAAAAATTAATTTAAATCCTTAATTTAATATGAAGAGTTTACAAAGGAACTTTTTGGTATGACTCAATTTTAAGCGTTTTTTTCTTTCTTTAATTAAGACATATTTTTTATATCCTGACAAAAGCGACACATGTTACTTTTGGTTTGTGTGTAACTTTTTAGTTGAACAATTTTTTAATATACAATTTAGCAAATGCTCTCAACAAGTTAAGTAAGCTTTTTTGTGTGAAGATAAAGCGACATGCTGTTAAATGTTAGTGTAAATTTTTTAGGGACTAAAGGAGTTATTATGTGTCTACGTGTTTTCGTATCACAAAATCATAATTCATAATACACATTTGCAGACATACATATGTATATGGAGTTAACTGTTTTTGGAATATGTATGTGTAGTATATATGACACGCAACTATTTTGCTTACAAAAGAATGCATAAAAAAAGTTAGAAGATAACGAAGGGGTAAATAATCTAAATAACAACAGTAGCAAAACAAATGAGTAGAAAACGGTTTTTTGTATGTCTGGATTTTGAGAGGCAAAAAAAAAAAATAATAGAAAAATTCTTTCTACTATAATCCGCTAGAGAACGCAATGAGGGAAAAGAATAAAAGGGGTCATGATTAATTTAATTAATTGGTCATGATTAATTTAATTAATTTAACTAAAATACAGCTTTTCTCAAGCTCAAGTAATCTAAAGTAATTATCGAGTATTTTGAAAGGATATGATTATTTATGCGTTTTGTAATTGGTTTAGGTTTTGTATAAAAGGCCCTTAAATTATTTAAGTTTGTCCCTGTTTCACATACTTGACATAAGTCAAAGAACAAACAATGTTATGAAAAAAGTAAACCTAGAAATATTTGTAGTTTTTCTCAAGCTTTTGTGTAAAAGAAAAAAGTTTTAGTTGAAAATATCCTGTCTATAAACAGTTGAATTATTCACAAAAACAAACATTCCACTCCCTGCAGTTATATAAAACAAAATGTACCTTTTCTGGCAAATTTATATTGACAAAAATTGTTGGTAAGGTGCCACTTTTATAGTGCCAAAGTAATCTTACTTTTTGCCCCTAGAAATTATGTATATAACCCTAGTAAGGAATATAGTAATTGGTAAATGGTAAGTAATGACAAGTAATTCATTTAATAATCAGTTAAACATACTACTTAAGGAATGCCTCCATGATCTATAGGGATGCACATACATTTATGTATGTATTTATTTGTTTATATATACACGCAGACATATACAAGCTTAATATCTAAGAACTTTTCTAGTGTTTATTTTTTTGCTTAAATTTCAATTGTCTGTCATTCGTATTCGTTTGTACTTGACATGACAAAATAGTGCAAAAAAAAAGGGAGCCATATAAACGATGGCAAGTAAAATACAAAAAAAAATCGTCTAAATGTCGCGACTTGAAGAATGCACCACGGTTGAATTAGTTTTATATATTGTTGTCGTATTGCGAGTATCATGCAAGTTTTAATTGAATTTACATATATATCTTTCATATGTCATTTAAGTTTTTATGACCTAAACCTTTAGGTGATATAAGTGTATGTATATTAAACTGTAGTACCAAAAGGGTTTGTCGCGTTTTTTGTATTATCAGAAAAACTTTTAGCAGACTTTTTTCTGCGACTACTTTATATCTAATCTAAAGAAATAAGGTACATATTTTGAAATGCAAACACATAGTTACACAATTTGCATTTCTCAGTTAGATTTATATTTTAAGTATATATATGTATATGCGAATTAATAAATTTGTTTCAGAAAAATTTGTGTTTGTTTAAAATGTAAAATTTACTTAATAAGACTTGGTACTTTTGCGTATAACGATATACGATTGCTTGGGAATTTTTTGTTTAAAAAGTTTTGATGGAATTCTTGTTAAGAGAAAGATGTCAAAAGTTTAATTATCATGATTTGGTGGTAAAAAAAAATTATTTAAATTTAGGTTTTTAACAAAATTTTCGAAAAATATTTTTATTATTAAAAAAAAAACAAAATTTTAATATGATTTATGTAAAATATACAAAAATTTGCTGTAAAAATTAAATATTCAACAAAAGATGCAATAAAGAGCAAAATATGTGAAAATATGGTATAAAACCAATACAGGCAAATCTCTGTATAACGAATGATTTTAAACAGTCAGGATCTTTCGTTAAAACGAAAAATTCGTTATGTCGGAATTATTTTTTCTAGTAAATTTGGTTATTTAATGGACATAAAACAATTGAAATTAATGTATGAAATTATAACATCAAATTTTATGTCATTTTGAACATTTAAATGATTTGAAATATTTTGGATTTTTTAAGTATTTTTTCTTTTATTCGTTATATCGAATATAAAATTTTCTTAACCTTTACTGTAGTTAATGTTAAAAATTTAGCTGTTCGTTATATCGGATGTTCGTTAAAATGAGAGTCGTTATACCGGGATTTACCTGAATGCTGATATGGATAAATAACTAACACACGTGTCCATTAGAATGGAGCCTGCCAGCGCACAGTGGAACATTCCACGAGATGGCATGTTTTTTAGTAGGTGGGACTTTGGGTTTCACTTATTGGGTGGAGGTTTAAAGTTAATTTTGGCTCTAGTTCTTATATTCATTTGAAAAATATGGCTGTAATAGGTTTCCAGACATATGATTTTTATATTTGATCAATTTGAAAGTTTCCACACCCACTTATTCTAAACCGACCATTTTTCCCTTCAAAATTCATATTAAAGTTAATACAAAATTTGGCAACTCTGGCTTTTAGATTCCAAAGTCTACGGGAAAAATTTGAGGACTATAGCTATTATATAGGACTAAGACTCTATCTATTGAAGTTTCTCATATGTATGAATTTTAATGCGTTTTTTTGCATTGAGAGTGGCACCTCGTACGAAAATCAATCCGTAAATTTTGAGGAGTTTGAGTTAAAATTTTTCTAAAAAAAATAAACACTTTTTTTAATTATAGTTTAAAGGTTTAAAGTTGACGGTACAAAATTTGAGATCTATAGCTTCCCAAATATATGAATTTTAGGATTTCTTCAATATAAGAGATACCACGCCCACTGATTCTTGACCGTCCATTTTTTCATGAAATATGTACACCGTCGTCAGGTTGTCAGTGTGAAATTTTAGGTCTCCATCTATTGCAAAACAAAATGTTGCATTTCATTTCATCCAGTTTGTATTAAGATACCATAAAATATAATTAAACTTTTTTTGGGGATTTTGAACCTCTTTATAAAATTAAAAATCGTCTAAAATTTAGAGGATTTATTTTTTTCAAAACGTGATAGTTTAAACGTCAAGTTTTTTTTACAAAATTTATTTTACTTTTAAATCTTTAAAATTGTCAAAACGGAGTCTCTTAGATTCTACTTGACAGTTCACGCGCTGTGAACTACCACGTAAACCAAATCATTAAAATTACGAATTTTATTGCATTTGATTCATTTTCTTTAGTTTAAGTTTTAATTTTTAATAAAAAATATTCAAAATACTACTTTAAAATTGTAGTTATTATAAAAGTAAGTAAGTTATTGCCTGTTTTCATAGCGTAACTATTTGAACTATTTCTTCTAGCGTGTTAAATTGCTGGTCCATTTAATAAGTAATATCTTCTTAAAGAAAAAAAAAATAAAAATTTTTAAATAAATTTTTGCATAAACTAAGCCAACACCTCTTTTTAAACTAGAACCCTGATGTTACCAATTACGTATTTTTTTATTTAAGACTTTAAAATCCACACAGCAACCAGAGCAAAAAAAAAGGAGTTAAAAGTAGTGATAGCAAATGAACAATAATCATTACTTTTAAACATTTCACGCTTGCAACCAATAATAAAACTAGCACCTACTGAAAGTTCTTATTGTTGTTGTTTTGTACGAATAGCAAGACAGCACTTAAAATTTGCCACTTGCAACTTACCACCACCACCTGATAATGTGTAAAGTGCAATTCGTGAAATAAAGTGCTTACGGCTGAAGCAACCAAAAATTAAAGAAAAAAACACTAACGAAAAAACTAACCGCACATTATATCTGATTGAGAATGGCACTACAAGCAACAACAACAACATTGCAAGAATAATAAAAACACTTAAATAAAGCAAGAAAACCAAATTCTCCCAAAAATATATTTATAGGATTTAATGAGATTTTTATAAACGGATATGGGCGTAGTTTTTTACTCTAAAGATGCAACATTTTGTAACTGCAGTCAAAAAATTGAACTCGTTGCAACAAGTGCATGAACTAGGCTTTAAGTAGCCATACAAATTAAACTAAAGCTTAAATTAAAGTGAAAACTTTGCTAACTGGTCATTTGCCAAATATTTTTTTAACATGTAAAAGTCTTTAGCTTTTACTGTATTTAAAAATCCTTAATGCAACATTAACTAATTAAACTTTGAGCTTAACCAGGGCAGACAAATTTAAAATCTTAAAAGTACTGGTAACCAAAACAAACTAAATTTCAAAACTTTAAAACATTCATACTTAATGCCTGATATTTTCTAAGGTTTCTTCGTGTTACTTGGTAAATTAGAACCTTTCGCTTTAAAGTTTTGTGGTCGCTTTAGCCTAAAATATCTATAAATGTCCCGTTTTGCTACATTAAGCTAAATCTTCTTCTTTAGTTACACAGGAATTCGTGATCTTTGGTAAGAAAACAAAAATCCATAAGAAGTAACATACAATTTTCTTGTTGTTTTATTAAAGTGCTAGAGCGAGTAAAAGCGATGGTGTAAATGTCGCACAACTTTGTTCTTTTTGAGGTTTTACTGCCTTCTTTCAAAAACTCCCTCTTTAAGATTTGTTATCATTTTAAGGCAATTTTCACCTCAGTGGGTGTACACCTAGTCTGTGTTTAGAGTGAACCAACCGTTACAAACTAGTGTAACGTTTTCCAGTTAAATTTTGAAAAAAAACCTAAAAATTTGGTGTCTTGGGCACGAAATAAAGTGTTGATGTTACTTGACAAGTGAAATGCATCCGTAAAAAATACTTAAAAACATGAAATTAATTTTACAAAGGGCAATAAGGTGCAAATACATTAGAATGTCTTTAATGTGGAAGACAGTAAAAAGTTTGTTGCCAGCTATACAGCAACTGATACATACAACAAATACAATTGCTGCAGTTGTTGTCGGAGCAGCAACATTAACAGTAATTGCAAAACATGCAAAGCCACAAAGAGGTGAAATAGCTAGATATATTTATTTTTTTGGGAAGAAAATGGAGAAAAAAGTCATAAAAAATAATATATATTATGAGAGATCGTGTCAATAGAAGAAGCATGTGCATTTGGCATTCAAGTAATTTGTTATGTTTCTTTATTAAGTTATCAACTGTTAAATGAACGAACTGAAAAACAATTTTTTTTGTGAAAATGTTGGTTAATGAATTATGTTTTAAAAAGTCATAGTTGTCTGTAAAGTTAAGTGAAGAAAGAGGTTGTTTTATAAGTTTTGGACAGTATTACATGTGTAAAGAGTCCGTTATTGTAAGCGGCTGATATCGTTATAACAATCGTCAACAACACACTTTACCACCAGGACAAAGGAAGTAAACCTAACCCTAGGAATCGTGTCGATGGAGTCCAAATTCCTACCGTGCATCATCAAAAATCATGGGGGCCACATTTGATAGCCTCTTTACTTTCTCAACTCACGTCACCCATCCACGCACAAATTGAGAAATAGAAACAAGGTCCTCATAGCGGTAGTCGGCAGCACTTGGGGTATGGGTAAAAAATCTTTTTATCTATATATAAAAGGAATGGTCGGTCAGTGGTTAATTATGCTGCTCCAGTATGGTCACCTTTGCTCAGTGATACCCAGTAGAGAAACATTCAAATCTGCCAAAATGCCGCCCTAAGGACTGAACGGGCTACTTACAAATTACTTTGGAATATCATCTGCAAGAGGAAACGATGGACCTCTAAGTCAAGAAACACAATGTCATGTTGACTAAACAGTTCCTCCTGGAATGTCGTCGTAGGAGTCAACCCAACTTTAACATCACACAGTTGGATGCTACCCCGAGGCATGTGAGAAAGGATACCATATGAATGTCATACTTGGAGATCGCCACCGCCCATGGAAGAAGAAGAAAACCTGCCTCGGAAAACAAGAATAGTTCTTGCACAACTACGATCAGGATGGAGCAACAGGCTCAATGCCTATTGGTCGCGTATAGACCGTGCCAACGAATGTTCTGCATGTGGTCAGGGTCCCCATGACACGCACCACATATTCAACTGCCCAACCCTACTTTGCTTCGTCCAATAGATTTAAGGACGCATCCAGTTGAAGTAGCCCAATTTTTAGTCCTGGACGTTGATGAAGAACTCCCCAACTAGATTATTGTATAGTTTTATATGTTACAACTACAACGGACATGGCTATATCTTCTTAGAATCTAAAAGAGATATACATGTTATTTTTATTTTATTTGGAAAATCCTAATAACATCATTACTAAATTACTTCTATGTAATCATAACAGAAGGCATTGAAAATTATATTAATAGATAGGTTAAGTTAGGTTCAAAGTTTCCGGCATATTCTGTGTCTGGTATGTGATCAGGCACGTCCGATGAATGTGTCCAGTATACATTGATGACGTGTCCTATAACCGTTTTTGTAAGCGCCGCCTCATATCTTATGTTTCAATGGATGGAATGTCTAGCAACGTTTCCAGAGCCTTGGTTGAAATAGTACACATGGCACCACTTATACCCAAGCAGCATGTACGCTGAACTCCCTATAGTAGTTTAATATTAAACTCTGTCTGATGGCTTGCTTTGGACAAAAAGATAAGTGTTTACAATTGCAAGCCATTACCAAAATTTTGCGGTGATCCTAAATACATCACAACTATTATGTTAAAAACATTATTGTAACCTAAAGTTGTTACTTAATATGATATAAAATTTTGATTTTAATATCTAACTTACAATAATTTAATATCAGATTAAAAAGACATTAAAACAATTATGATCTGCTTTATTTTTTGCCAACAACAAACTTAATTCGATTAGCAAAAGTTTATTCACTTTATAAACTTTTTTACTTTTTTTTTGCTATTAACGCTATTGTGAGAAACAGATTTTTACTCCCATCAGAAAATTATCCAACAGGAAAATTTCAAAATTTTCCATGAACAATTTTGTTTTACTTGAAAAAAAAGAAACAAAAAAATCATGAGATACTTTTAGCAGTTTGTCTCTTTTTAGAAAAACAAAGAAAACGGAAAATATATAAAAATAAAGCATAACAAATATGATGTGACAATAAGCATTAGAAGGAGGTTGGTTGGTTCGTCGGTTGGTTGTTGTTGAAAAAAATATAATGCAACAGAAATAACGCACTTGTTGCCTTTATTTTCCTGCATATTTAAGTACACATTTCGTTGCACAATTTTCTAACATTTTGTTTTCTTCTGCTTGCTTCAAACACAACACAACCAGGCAAAACCATCAGTAAACGTGTGAGTTTGCAGCAAAAAACATAAAGGTACATCCCTGCAGTTCAAGATGGGTGTACTGCTTAAACGATGTAACTAGAATAATTTTAGTGATCAAAATTTATTATTAGAATTTTAAAGGGACCGAAAATATATAATTTTTTCTTCTATCTACGATAGATTCGAATCGAAATTTTTGAGTTTAGTTTATCCATATCGTTCTGTAATTTCACATATTACATTGTTATAAAAGGGGTGATTGTTCAGAAATAGTGGTAAAAATTTTAATTGTACAAAGTATTTCAGACCCTATAACACTCCCTTAGAAATCGACATTCATCATAAAACCTTTTTAATTATTATGGTTAAGATAATATTTTACAGAAATGTATTCTTTTAAAATCCTTTATAACTCTTAATACCTCGGTCCATAATTTATCCAACTCTTCAAATTTCCATTCTGAACATTATTTTCTGGGTGCACGTGGTGATTGTGATACAAATCAAAATTTGCGGAAAAATAATGTTGATTATAATAATTTCGGTGCTGAGGCAACATATATGAAATGAGTAGTTGTCAAGAGAATATCGTACGGAATGTAAGTGTATCGGGGTCTCATTCATCAGTATATCTTCAATGAGTGTGTCGGATGTTTTTCTTAATTAATGAGTGGGAAAAATAAAGAATCAGAACTGTGGTGTTTATGTTGGATGGTGAATTGAATTTTCCTTCCTTGTCCGGGCTTATTTGATGGATTCGTGTTTCGGTCTATGGGTTGTTTTGCCGACTCAACAGAGACCAACACACCTGTGTAGATGTAAAAGGAATTGAAGTTTTTGATGTAAAAGAACTGAAGTTTTGAATTGAAGTTAAGCAAGGGGACAGCAATGGTCAGAAGTTAGATAGTTCGATTACTTGAAAAAATGTTTTTCCATGGGCCAGCAGAACCACGTTTAAAAGTTTTCACCGGCGTAGATACAAAAAGGGGGTGCGGCGTCAAAAGGCCGTCAAGACTTTGTCGACCTAGATGAGATGAGATATAAATAGACAGATATAAATAGACAGATGAGTGATAAATAGACAGATTCGTTTGCTTTTTATATATGTGTAGCCATTATTACTACATTACAGAAGTTAAGGAAATCTACTGACTAAAAGTGTACATTGACTCCTTGTAAAATTATTGGGTTTTAAAATATAAAACATAAAGCTGGAGAAGAAACATTTCATTATAAATGCAGTCATTGTAGCAAATTTACATGCCAGCGCGATAATGTTGTATAATTGGATCTTTGTAGCATAAAGTCATTAGGTCGACGTGATGACATAGACGCGTATGGGCGCGATGCAACAGTATTCCATATAATAATGGATGAAATTATTAAACATAATTTTATGTGTGTAGGCAGGCAGGCTAAATGGATGGCAGTAGAATGGCAGAATGGTTCAGATTTTAATACATACAAGCACAAATAAAAACGTGGGAACTCTATGCAATATTTTGTCTTCATCTTTGCTGTTACATTTCGAGAAATGTGTCAGGAAAAATAGTTTTTCAATTTTTTTTTAGCTATTTTCAATACATATTTTAACATAAATTTGATATAGAGAACCAATAAGTAAAACGACATTTATATTTCTATATAATCGTATGCACTTGTCAAAATGCAATAATACAAGACTGTCACCTTGTCTTTCAATCTGGAGACACTTAATGTAAAGGTATAAAACATTAAGACCCCAACTGTCTGTCTTCTAATGTCTTCTACTGAAGACCATGAGACCACCCATATGGAAAAAACTAAAACATATGAGTAAAGTACTAAATAAAAAAAATAAAATCGGATGGAATATATGTACATTACTTGTTCATACAAACATATATTATTGTATGTAGTAAATTTTGAACTATTTGTTGTTTCATGTCATTTCAGACATTTGCAATTATTTTAAGATTATATTTCTTGGTTTATGATGAGCTGCGAAAGACATGTGACATTTAAAATGATTTTTTTGTTCTTATAAAAAAAATATATATATAAATGTTGGCTTTTTGCCATCACCATTACAAGCTGCCACCGCAGCTATAATGATGCTGAAATGTGGAAAATATGAAAAACTAAAAAAACACTTGTAGAAAATGCGTTGTTATTCCTAGAACCAATAATGAGATGGTGACTGTAATGTTGATAATAATCATTATGATGAAGAGGCAGAGAAAGACGACGATGATGGAGAGTACAGCAACAGACACTGCCACCATAAATACTAAATGAGCCATACACAAATCTAGTTCAAATGAAATTGAAATATTGACAGTTTTTTAAAATTGATTTTATGCATTGTTAAATGTAATGATTTTTTTTCACTCATTGATGATAATTGAAGCATCACAGCACTCACGATTAAATGAAATTAAATTGAAATGACATGAAAAAGAAAAAGATCACAGAAGTGTTTGTTGATGGATGAGTGACACAAAAATTATTGGCATTAATTTGCGCAAAAATATTTTTACATGTTCTTGGAATTAACGCTGTTGTTGTTAGTATGACAAAAAGTAATTTAAAAAAAATTGTAAAAAGTGATTATCAAATTATTATTTAATTGGATTTTTTTACATTATCAGCATGATATTATTCAATTATTCAAATTTCTTATTTATCAATCATGAATTACACAAATACATGATTAATTAAAAAATGCATAGTTGTTTTGTTGAAAGATCGATTTTTAGACAAGTGTGAACGAACAATTTTCTAATTTGCCATATTTCGTTTACTCTCAACTCTTGAATACACTTTAGACTAGACCTCATGTAAAAGTTCTCCTAACTAAAATCAAATAAATCTAAGAACAATAACAATAAAATTTTCGAAAAAAATAACTAACAAAAGCTAAACCTTTGTAATAAATTCCATAAAACTAAAAATGAACATAGGACACACTAATACCAAAACATCAGAAATTTAAAGAATAAAAAAAGGATACTTAACTAAATGTTGTACAAAATAGCACTAAAACATCTAAAATAAAAACACCAGTTCCAAATAAGAACAAAATCTTCATCTGTTTTCGAAGGATCTTTTTACAAATATAAATCTTTAATAAGAATTGAAGTTGTTGTTATTGCTGTATTGCAAAACACTTGTAAACAACAATGATAAACAGACAATGGAAAGAGAACTCACAAGCGGCCACTGTGTCAATGACATAAAAGTCTTATTTTTGTTTCCATATTGTGGTTGTTATTGCTTCAATCTCATTTTGAAACAACAAATATACTTAAACTTTGCAATATTTTGTATAAACATATACAAACAAATAAACCAAAACTATACATATACGATTTGAAGATAGACACCAAAGCTATCATCCAAAGGTATACTGTTGAGTTACTACTTAGGTGATGTTGGTGGTGGAGGAGGAGTAGGTGTCAAGTCCACAAAACACAAGTGGATATCTGAAGTGTTTTGCGGTATGTTGGACAATGCTTGACTTTAAGTTTTTATTTTTTTAAGGGTTTTCTTTTTATTTATCTGAAGCAGTATTACATGGAATTGTAAGATATTTTTATACAAACGCTTGTTAGAATTTTTTTGGAAATAAAATTTGAAATAAGAAAACAAGGGAACAAATATAAAAAAATATCTTAGAGTTCAACCTTTGACTTATTAACCCTTTGGAAAATTTAGTTCTAGTTCAGTTCTAGTTCAGTTCTAGTTCAGTTCTAGTTCAGTTCTAGTTCAGTTCTAGTTCAGTTCTAGTTCAGTTCTAGTTCAGTTCTAGTTCAGTTCTAGTTCAGTTCTAGTTCAGTTCTAGTTCAGTTCTAGTTCAGTTCTAGTTCAGTTCTAGTTCAGTTCTAGTTCAGTTCTAGTTCAGTTCTAGTTCAGTTCTAGTTCAGTTCTAGTTCAGTTCTAGTTCAGTTCTAGTTCAGTTCTAGTTCAGTTCTAGTTCAGTTCTAGTTCAGTTCTAATTATGTTCTAATTCAGTTCTAATTCTGTTCTAGTTCAGTTCTAGTTCAGTTCTAATTATGTTCTAATTCAGTTCTAATTCTGTTCTAGTTCAGTTCTAGTTCTAGATGAAATATTTTGGTTATATCAGTTCGCTACACAAAGGGTTAAGCTTTTAAAACTGCAAAAAAAAACAATAACAAGTTGAAAGAAATAAAAAGCACTTTCTTGGTTACAACTTTTTAACTTCCCAAGGTGTTTTGGTATTTATTCAGCACAGTGATTTTTGTACATATGAATATACACATGTACATATGTATGTTTTTATACTTGTTATCATTCCAAGATGTTAATTTCGTTTCTAAAGCACATTGATGATGTTGATCTTTGTGGCATTCAGAAAACTCTTATACTGACAAATAACACAGTGTTTTGTAAAATTAACAGAAAAAAAAGAAATCTAGAACCCAAAAGGATGTTAAAGGTAAATAAGAGCAAAATGCCAAACAAAGTATAACAAAACAATACAACACAACAATAAATACAAAATAAAATCACATCATTTGTTAGAGGAATACTACAGAATACTTACAAGTTGGAAAGGAAAAGTATGGAACGAGTAGAGTGATGTTTTGTGTGAATGAAGGAAACCTCTCAAGTGATACTCGAAGCCAAAAGCTACGGTACAGAAATAATCATTATCTTCTTGAACAAACTTACAAACACACAGACACACTCATTCACATACATAAATAAACAGGAACCTGAAGAGCTTAAAGTAAATATTATTGAAATGTATTTTCAATATAAAAGTGTATTAGAAGTAAAATCCGTATTATCTATCAATAAATGTTTATGATGTAGATGATGACGACGACGATGACGATGATAATGGTCAAAATGTCAAATACATGAAAATACTTTGTTATATAAACCGTAAAAACATAAACAGGCTTAAGGTGTTAAAAGCCTTTTTGCACTTGAATATTGCAGGTTCATAAGTATGTTTCTATGAGGCCAAAGAAAAGGAAGAAACAAAAATAAAGGGATCTTAATCGTAACAAAACTGACATTAAGAGTGTTTTAGTCATATTTTGTATATACTTATATCACTTTGCCAGACAATCAACCAATAAGGCCAGGAAGCAATTAAATCATTTTAATTTATCAATATTTAAATACTATTAAAGACTTTCGATATATTTTTAAAACGTAAAAATTTATGAATGAAAATCTGATAGTAGAATTTGAAAAGTGGTTAAAAAGCGATTAATGCTAATGTAATGAAAATTTATTTTTACCAATACTATCCATTTGAAATTATTTTAAGATTTTTGTGCAAATACATAAACTGTTTTTTGAAATTTTTTTTAACAACAATATTTCAGTTTATAATATTTTTTTAATGCAATTAAACAAAACACCAATTAACATATAAAACTGAATTTTTAGAATATTGACAACGTTATGATGTTCAATCTTGTACAACTACTAACACAATTTTCCATAACTTCATATAATGCAGCTTTAAGTAGTTTTAATAGTACTTCGACGAAAAAAAGTAGAAAATTTGTTACATCATGAAGACATACGATTCGCACTCTTGTACAGGAAATGTCTTTTATTCTCGATGTTGTGTTTAAATACGAAACTTTCGTTTTATACATTTGCAACAATGTTGCCAATAACAATTTACTGTATTAGGCCCACTTCTGCTATCCATAAGATTAAAACCACCAACTACAACTGAAAACACCAACATCCCAGTAACTGACAGAAAAAAAAACTTTAAAAAGTAAATAGTATTAACATTATTAATACCACCAACCAATTTTGTTAAACAAAGTGGAGTACCAATGCGCTCCACCTTAGATGTCCGCCACTTTTTGTATACATATAAGTATATAAAAGACATAAAGAAGCCAGTTGTCTGTAAAGGTTGGAAAGATTTAAATTAAAATGAAAGATATTAGTCAGTTTAGTGAAGAAAATTGTTTTTTTTTTTTTGGTTCTTCTTTTATATATTTTAAATCTAGTATGTTTACAATGGTATAGTGTTTTGTTATTGGATTTAAAACGGCTTAAATGTTATTTACTTCACTAATTAAGATATTAAATTAACTTTCATATCGAATACTAATAATATTGCTTTTTTCTTTTTTTCTTTGTTTTTAAAGGAGCTTATGTGCTCAGAAAGTAATGTTACTTTACCAATGAGCTTTAATGTTAAGTTAAAATAAGTTGCTATGAAATCGGTAGATTGCACTTGGCGAAAAGATGTGTGTAAAGTAATGTTAAAATAGATTGAAATTGAACAGAACTAGAAGTGAACAACTACTGAACTAGAAATGAACTAGAACTGAACTAGAACTGAACTAGAACTGAACTAGAACTGAACTAGAACTGAACTAGAACTGAACTAGAACTGAACTAGAACTGAACTAGAACTGAACTAGAACTGAACTAGAACTGAACTAGAACTGAACTAGAACTGAACTAGAACTGAACTAGAACTGAACTAGAACTGAACTAGAACTGAACTGAACTGAACTGAACTAGAACTGAACTAGAACTGAACTGAACTGAATTAGAACTGAACTAGAACTGAACTAGATCTGAACTAGAACTTAACTAAAATAATACATATATAATTATACATATCAAAACCAACCTACAATGTAACCAATCCATCAGTGAAGCCTAAACCTTACATAACCATGAAATCAGTTCTTTTAGCACTAGTACATTGGACTAATAAAAGATTTTGCTAATTTTAAAAATTTCCTAATCACCGCAATAATATTACTTTCTGTTGTTACAGTGTATAAGTCATAAATAAAGCGAAACCCATTAAGATGGTGATAATAAAAAAATCATTCATGTTCATGTTACAGCAACAAGAAACAAACAAATAATGCAACAAAATAAAGCAAAAATAACAAATAACCAACAACATTATAATCCATTGATTATTAAGTAAATATTAAAACAACAAACTGAAACAAAGAAAGAAAATAGTCAAAAAAAGTATAAAGCAAAGAATTAAATGAATAAACTCTCTAGACCATGGGCCTCAAAACAACCGACAGAGGATGCACAAATATTAGCTAAACTAACATAACAACAACTACAACAAGAAACAGCAAATACAAATAAATATCTATGGCCCCAACATATAAACAATTTCAATTTGAATTCGAATACAATTTCGAATGGTTAAAATGGCAATACGTTAAGACTAAAACCCCCAAAGGCAAGAAATACAAGAAAAAAAAAAACAACACAACATTATTGGATACAATTGCTAACGCAAAACAGTCGGATAAAACATATAAACAGATAGACAAAATACAAATATACCAGCAAATTAAAAAAATGCAAAAAAAATTAAAAAAAAAACACATGCGCAACAGAATTTAGCAAAGCAATAAAGTGCTGCAATAAATCAACTTAATTAACTGAAAATCAATTCATAAATTATATTGGGTAGCCCTCGTACATACACGTTTTGTACAACGACAAATGTATACAGCCAAACAAACATTCATAGTTTCATACATACTATAAGAATTATCTATGCGATAATATACCGCATTGCTTTGCAGTTTTTTTTGCTCATTTTCTTTTTTTGCGTAGACGAATGCGAATGAGGCAAAGAAAAAAAACTTGTAGAAATGAAATCACACACATGAATATGGGCACAACTGATTGTTGCAGTTCAATTTTTACTAAATGTGTTTTTATGATTTTTTTGTATGGGATTCGAAGTCTGAGACAGTAGAGTCTTAAAAACAAATGTTTAATCTTTAAGTTAAATGATTTTTTCTTCTTGTTTACTGGTACTTTATGCCTAAATATAAACTATTTTGTATGTGTTTAGTATTGATTTTGAGGAGAGTTCCCTTTTAGGTTTAAATTAAGTGGGTATTATGAGTTCAATAAGGAAGATGCTAATTTTTATGCTTATTTACAATAAATTTTCAACTTTTAAATGAAACTCAATTTAACATTTGCTTGAGATTGTTGAAATTCAATGCTATTAATTGTATGTGTAGAACTAGCTGTTGATCCAGTTTTAAGTCTAAAGTCAGATCTAATGACTATTGTATATCGTCCAGACTATAGGCAATAGATCGGACTATAGTTTTAAATATAACTAGACTATAGTCTAAAATATTATAAACTTTAGTCTGGACTACAGATCTGGACTTAAAATTCTAGTCAAGGATATAAATACTATAGTCTGCTCTATAAAATAAAGTCTGTACTATATTATAGCCTGGATTATAAAAAATAGTCTAGACTATAGGAAAAAATTGGTCTATATAAAATATACTGTACTATAGACAATAGACTATAGTTTAGCCTATAGACTGTGCTATAAAATATAGCACTATAGTCTATATAATAGAAATTATACTCTAGACTTTACTTAGACTTAAGACTTCTGATCTGTAATCTGTACTATAGTTTGAATTGTGGACTATAGACTATGGACTACACTGAAAATAATACCTGCTCAACTTTACGAAAAAAAATTTCGTAACTTCTATTTTCGTAATATTTACAAAAATTTCGTTTATAATACGAAATATTATTTAATAAAACCATTTTCTATTTTTACGAAAGTACTTTTTCTTTAATTTTAGCGAAATTAAACATAATGATATTAAATATATTATGATTAAATAAAACTACAATATTTTTATAAAATTTAAGAAAAAGTATAATATTATTCTCAAATTATTTTCATAAAAAAAATTGAAAATTCATGTGGAGAATAATTTTGAACAAAAATTAGAAAATTTATTTTAAAATTAACAAAAATGTTTGAAGAAATTAATATTTTCTAAATTTTACCATATTTATTCAAAATTCCCTTTTTTCAATTTGGTGTGAAACAACGAACGATTCGTACAATGTACAATATCGTATATATTAGGCATGGATTTTTTTCAGTGTAGACTTTAAACAATTGTCGGGACTGTAGACTTTAGTCTATACTATAAGCTATAGTGTGGATTATGGACTTTATTCCGAATTACAGAAAATTGTTTGAATTATAGATAATATTTACGACTATAGTGAATTGCTTCAAAAGTCCATAGTTAAAGGAAAATTATCAAAAATATATAAAAATGTGTAGCTATAAAAAAATTCGTTTATATCGTCTATATCCTTCTTGAAGCAGGAAAAAGTTGCAATTCTTCTTAAACATGGGTGCAACATTTACAAAAGTGTTTAACATTTAATGAGGTTTTACAATATTTAAAACCCAAGGCAAATAGTTACTAACATATGCATATACACATAACTACAGTAAATTTTTTCGATTTAGAAGGCAAGAAAAATTAAAAGCAAAATAAACTAAATAAATGGAAAAAAGCAACCATAAGAAATATTTTGCAATCGTAGTTTAAATTACACATCTTTCTCTCACTTCGCAAGGGGATTTATTTTCTTAAATGTATTTTCTTAGTTTTTTCTTTTTTTTGTATCCGTAAAAATGTTTGGAGGCAATTGCATGCTTAAGTATTTTATTTTTGTTGTTGGCCAGTTATGTTACAAATCTAACATTTGCAATTAATAATCTTTGGTAATAACGAAATCGGAGACCAGTTTCTTGTTTCCATTGCTACAAATAGAAAAATGTTAAGAAATAGAGAAAGAAAATGAAAAATTTATGCAATCGAAATCAATTGGCAACAAGTAACAAAAAAAAAATAACTAAAAGTTATAAATTGTGAGTAGAATGTGGTGTGCATGAAGTAGAGCTACACGATATTTTATGCCTTTAAAATTTGTCGCAATCTATTAGAAATAAGATACTTTTCTGTTCCAAATATGTTAGGAAAAACAAGATTTGTTTAATACATCGAATGGCTCGTTTTCTTTAACGTTTTGCGATTTTGTACTTTTAATTTTTCTTATTTAGTTTTCAACAAAACACGACTTATGTTTCTGTTTTGTTAATAAAAAACGAGACTTTATTTTAGTTTTGCCATAAATTTCTACCATAAAAAGTTTCAAGTTACAAGACGAAAACGACATCATCTGAAAAGTCTAAATTGTAGAAGCTGCTAGATAGCAAAAGTACGAAGAAGCGCAAGAGTTACTAAAACTAAACACTAGTGTGTAGGTTTTCTTTTACTTTTAATTTTATTTGCTTTTCTTTACAGAATATACATATTTTAAGATTTCTATAAATTTTATTTGATTTGATTGAACATACTTTGTCAAATATACAACATTGCAAATAAATTATGTTAAAATATGTTAACAATGTTTGAGTAAGACAGTTTTACAATAGTTGAACATGTACACGCAAAACGAAAGAAATCCTACTCAAATCTCGTTTTCACTACAGTCGCAGCAAATGATCAGTTACTGAATGAGTTTTTTATACTCTTGTTAGTTTTTTATACTTTTTTATTTCCATTAATATTTAAATCAAAATTATTTAAAAAGGAGGCAAGAAAAGTATTATGTTGCATAATTTTTTTTTGTTGTGCTGTTAATAAAATATATTGAAAATGGCAAATTGGGATAGATACATGTGTGTATCTATCCAATGTACATATATAAATTTCTTTGATTAAATGTGAAACAAATTATAAAATCCTCAAAAAATAACCTTTTTATCCTCTGATCCAGCTAAAATTTTGAGAAACGGTATCTTATAATCAATTAAACTTTAATTTTAGTTGGGAATATCGCCACCTCATTTTTCCTCCATATAAACGGTGCCACCCTAATATAATATATGTGGTATAATATTTCGACCGAAGCTTTTTCATTTATAATAGCTTTAGTTTTGCGCTGAATTTTAAAGACGCGTTTATACTTATTAAGTCTAGTCTATAGTCTAGTCTATAGTCTAGTCTATATTGTAGTCTATAGTCTAGTCTATAGTCTAGTCTAGTCTATAGTGTAGTCTATAGTCTAGTCTATAGTCTAGTCTATAGTCTAGTCTATAGTCTAGTCTATAGTCTAGTCTATAGTCTAGTCAATAGTCTAGTCTATAATCAAGTCTGTAGAGTAGTCTATGAAAAAAGTGAAAAAGTAAGAAAATAATTTCCAAACTCACATGAACTCCTTATAAACGTGCTTTACTTTTGATCCAAAATTAAATATTTAACTTACCTGTAAATAAAACGACAAACAAATTACTGAATTAATATTATTTCATCATATAGGATTTAATTAAATATCAAAATAAATAAAAACTTAATGCAGTCTATATCTCATCATAATTTTCCCACCTTTTTTCAACAGCTCCCTTATTTTAATTACAGCAGAAATCTTTATGCTTAATTTAAACAAGAAATCCATTAATTATAAATCAATATTAAAAAAATTAGGGTAGATATAATCAGCAATCAATATATTACTAAAATATGCTGTCAACCTTTAATTGGTTTCCTCCGTTTTTTAATCCTTATATATTTACAGCAGCCCATTAAATAAATTTTATTAAAAAAATACGGAATACATAAATAGTAACTTGTTTATTTAGTTGAAACCAGAAAAAAATAAACAACTATTTAATTAAATCTAGATTTATTCAACCAAAAAATTTACAAATCTACTGTGTTTGCTAAATTTGAGAACAACATTAACAACAAGCAAACAACCTCAACTTGAACTTCAAGTCCATTATTCAACCTACTACAATTGCTGCTGATCAAGCAGCGTCATTATCGTCATCATTATCATCATCCTCGTCAGCCATCCGCAACAACGTTGACGACGCAAACTATGTGTACATGTTATTGTATGCGTTTTTTGCAAGAAACTAGAGAGCATACAAATAACCATTAAATCTGTCAGCACATATTAACATGACAATCCAGCCAGAACTGAACCGAGAGATGAGAGGTAAGAAAATGAAATGAGTGAATAAAAGTTTTCAACCAAAAACTATTTAATGTCATTAATTGAAAGAGTTAATTCTTGAGTAAATACTTCTATTATAAAGATCATTTGAGATTCGAGGATCTAAAAAACCGAATTTAATCTATTTAATAAATCTGGAAAATAATTTATGTCGAACCATTGAACTTTTTCCGGAATTCCATCAATTAATGAAATCTTGGGCACACAAAGCAAAATTAATTTATTATTTCAAAATTATATACTGATGAAATTTAAGAAATGTACAAGCAATTTAAGAAACGTCAAAAGGATATCTGTAGCCGGGCAAAGAAGGGTCAATAAGTTTTAATGTAGATAGAGTTGTATAGTATGCTGGGACTTGAGTCAATTTTAACTATTTAACAGAGAATATTTTCTCGATTAGAAAAAAGTTAATTCCTATACACTCCTGCCACAAAATTTATAAAAAAACGTAATGTACGTATTGCTTGACGTTTGCGGCTAGTATAAATTCAACATTCATATAAACATACAAATCTAACTTAGACAAGAGATCCCTAAAATGATGATGAAAATGAAATGAAAAGAGTCTTATTGACTCACCGACAAATACATCGTCGTCATCGTCTCAGTACAGTGGTATTATACAATGACAATGACCATTGTGACAGGATCAGGGACATTTGTAAAACGATGAATACAACAACGAAAATTCGACGATGAAGATGATGATGATGATGCGAACGATGACAACAACGATGTATGCTTAGTGTGGTGAAGAGGTCCGTAAAAGAGGCTGCCGTAATGTCAGACTAGCTAGAAATGCTCTAGCCGAAACAACAGATCTAAAACAAAATACATATTCACAGTAATAATAATAAAAATAATATGTATCGGTAAGCAGATGAAGCTCTGTTTTCAATTGAAAACAGACACTCAACTCACAACAATCACATCACATAGTCGTCGGTTGTACTTGTACAATGCAATGCAATGGGCAATGGTACATATTGCGTAGCGATCCTTATATTGTTGTCGACTTGAGGTTTTGACAGTCTTGCAAACAAATGAAAAGAACTGTCAAGTTATTGCGGCAAACACACAACCACAGTAATTTGCTGTCATATCATCATCTTCTGTTTTATTCAGTCACTATTTGTTTTCTTCTTCTTTTTTTTGCCATGTTTTTTCATTGAAAATGGTCAAAAAACTAAAAAAAAAACACAACTCTTGAGATGTCAACAAGCCCAAAAAGCTTTGCTTGTTGTTTTTTTTGTTTTTGAAATGCTAAAAGTATCGATTACATCCATACCCTGTCCATCTTAAAAAGTACACAACATAAAACTCATCCGTACAATTCATCAAGTACCAAGAACAAAAAAGTAATATATATATAAAGTATTTACTGGTACAGAACTTCTTTATATAGAAATAAATAGATTTTTAGCCAGCTAATAATAAATACAAAAGATAGTGCCAGTAAATAAGTTCGGCCGAATAAATACTTGTGGTTACGGGTTATAGTTTTTGGAACAATTAAGGAGTGAGATAGAAAAATTCTTAACATACATAAATGTTTATAAAAAAGAAACCACTAAACTTACAGCTTTATTTTTTTTATTTGATTGAAATTATTATTACAATTTACAAAAAAAATATTTTTATAGTTTTAATCACTAGTGATGAAATTTTGAACCCTTTTCGGAAACCCTTCCATTAACGTTTTTATAGTGCTTTCTGTCACTTTGCTCGAACATGTAGTCCATCTCCGTTTAAAATCTACCACACTTTTGGACACCTTTTTTGTACTCTTCAATTCTCTTTTAACAAGAGCCCAATATCTCTCCACTGGCCTTAGCTCCGGGCAGTTTGGAGGATTTGCCTCTCTTGGTACAAATACCACATTATTGTTCTTGTACCACTCAAGGGCTTGTTTACCATAGTGACAGGATGCCAAGTCAGGCCAAAAATAAGTGGACACATTATGAAGTCTTATGAATGGAAGCAGCCTTTTTTGTAAACATTCCTTGATGTAAATTTCGGTATTTATAGAGCCCGTTGTAACAAATGATTGGCTTCTTTTGCCGCAACTGCATATTGCTTGCCATACCAAGAACTTTCTGGGAAATTTTGTCTGCTTTTGGGTCCTAAACTTTTCTTCAACATTTTCTCGAGCATCAGCAACATAAAACTTTTGACCTGGAAGTTGCGAAAAAACTGCCAGAACATACGTTTCGTCATCCATTATGCAGCAGGAATATTTTTTTTTATAAAACTTGACTTCAATTTCCGTGCTCTGTTTTTGGCCTCTAAATTTTTAGCAGCGTTCCTGTCAGGAACTTTTTGAGCCTTGTATGTTTTTAAACCTGCATTAGCTTTAATTTTTGTACCAAATAGTCCGAGCACTGAGCTAACCGAGCTGCTTTCTTACCGGATGTGTTGGGAGCTCTTTTGAAAATGCGTTCTATTTTTTTGGCTTTAGAAACATCATGTGGACCATTCCTTCTACATGAACCAGGTTTTCTATCAACTGACAAGTTCTCCCGGTACTGTTTAATAACATTGGAAACAGTTTGACGGCAGACCTTTGTATGCTTGGCCAACTTTTTGTAAGACCAAGTTGGGTTTAGTTGAAAATATTTAATAATTTCAGTACGCACTTTTTTCTGGTCACTCATTTTAATCAGATTAACAAAAAAATTAATATAATTGACATTACACATAATAACTGACATGTTTTTCAAAGGTAATACTTTGGTTGAAAAATGTAATGAAAAACGTGTGTTAAGAATTTTTCGATCTCACTCCTTAATTGAAATTCGTTGGAACAATGTTACTCGTTTTAGAAACAATTCGGTGCTTGGCGTTATCTAGGAAAACTGTAGGCAAGAAATATGGTCTTAGTCCTACTATAACAAACTGGATTTAAAAAATTGTATTTAGACCAATTCTAGCTTATGCATCAATAATCTGGTGGACTCTTTTGGACAAAAGTGTAATATCCAACTATTACAGAGCCTATTATTCAGTAAACATGCTGTTTGGGGTTGTGCCATATGTACTACTTCAACCAAGACTCTGGAAACGTTTCTAGATATTTAAGGGGCATGAGAAGAGTACAGTGAAACTCTGGAGCACATTTTTTGCCACTGCCAAATATTCGTCGAAGTGAATCCAAATATCGTGGCAGTGATGTTATTCCGGAAATAACATTCCTTACTAACGCTGATGTGAATATTTTTGGGAATTACGTCCTGGAAACTGGGTATCTGAACATTGAAAAATAATAATTCAGCGAACAATTTATCTCCATGAAAAGGAGAATACAACAGGCCCAATAGTAGCCTTGCTGTATATCTTCGGATTTGATGTAGTATACATCAAACTAATTTAACCAACTCATTTTTTAGGATTTTTCTTTTAAAGTGTTGATAGTTTTGTACTAAAAACTATCTTAAAAATATTATCGTCTGACTATTTTTGTCCAAACAAATTGATCGGTTATGCTATGTATACACGACTGTTAAATCTTACAACGTTGGCAGTAAAATATCTAATAACAGTGTAAACTTTCAAATTTTTTCTTCCACTTTTGTCAGCAATGCTTTTTCTGACAACGTTGTATAAGAAAATCAGACGATTGTTAGACATTTTCTAAACATTTGGCTGACAACGTTGTAAGATCTGACAACCGTGTATCACGGCTTTTTGTACACAACTCACTATGGATACATACAAAGACTTCGATGAAATATCCGTATACAATAGGATGTGGACCACTTTTTTTCGGAATGTCTCGCAAACCTTACGTATTAGCAGGCGCGGATCCTAGGGGTGGGAAAAAGGGAATTTCCCACCATAAACCAAAAATTTTTCATACAAAATATAAAAAAGAAATGAAAAAAAAAAATGAAATTAATATGAGTAAAAAAATAAAATTACACCCCACCAAAACGCTTGAGCTGGATCCTCGCCAGCGTATTAGTGTACTAATTACGAGAAAAAATATTTTTTGAAAAGAACTTCAATTCTTGCCCAAACTTTATGAAAGCTTACGCTATCTTTTTTAAATGGTCCTCAAAATGTCCGTAATTTTGGACTCATAGAAGAAAAATAATTGACATTTTTGTTAGTGTTAGATCAAATCAAATGCTAAATATTTTTGTTTTGAATATTTCTCAGCATAAGCTAAAAATTACGACAGTTTTGACAGCTATTTTGACAGAAAAAGTGAAAATAATATGCCTTTCAAATCGAACAAGAATTATTTTGGAGATCAAAAGAACTCTCAAAATGTATCAAAATTATTTTGAACCGACTAAAAATTAAATAATTTTGATATATTGCACTGTGGTTTCCATTGCTGATAGAAAATTAGTAATGACTTGCAATTGTACAAATTTTTTTATTAACATACTTTTAAGTGTCAACTACATTTCGTTCCAATTACATAGAAGTACTTTAATAACGTCTTATTAATAATGTTTTTTATAACTACTTTAAAATTCATTAATCAGTTTCGATGGGATGTTATAGAAGCTGTATACATCTTTTACTCAATTTAATTTGATAGACTTTTTTAATTACTTGTAAGAGATTTGTAAGTACTTGCCCCAAATGACGCCGACGTAAGATAGTATCAAATAACATAATAGAAATCACAAAACCGAATAACTTCGGTCATCTTCAAATTATTTAATTTTCCCTTATATATATTTTTCTCTCAAAAACAAAGAACATTTCAAATCCAAAAGATGAGCTTATGAAAGAAAATGTCACTGAAAAACTTATCAATTTTCACAATTTGAAACCTTCATTTAATGACACGGTCAATTACAATTTATGCAGTTTTATGTAGTACTTTTTTCGTTTCTTAACAAGATTTAATGAATTTTTTTTGTTGTACATTTAATATTTTTTGGTATAAAGGAAATAATGAAAAGATTTTTAACAAACAGGTACAAAAGATACTCTTATATATTTGTTATGTACAATTTTTTTTTTGTAATGTCATTTTTGCTTGACATCATGTCCTTTGAGAATTGACAGAGAATTTATAATGAAAAAAAATCAAAATCCCATATTTGTTAAAGTGTCAATGACTTTAGGATTATGGTTATAGAAACAATTTTTTTGTTTAGACTTTGGGTTTTGTACTTTGGGCTTTTAGTTTTAGTTGCAACTAAATTTTGTCGTTGTTATTGTTACTGTTGTCTTTTGTTGCTATTTTTTTTGTTGTTGTATTTTTTGAAGTACTAGATACATAGTATCTTAAGGAAGTTCATACTTTAGGCAATGAATTGTGAAATTCTTTTTATTGTGTTAAAATCAGAACTTACATTAAGTGAAAGAGTCAACAAACATACATAAAATAGTTTATATAGACAAAACAACAGCAACAAAAATGTTTAGATTCTTCATAAAACTTTTGGGTACAAAAAAGTTTTTAGTTTATTTTGTCGTTTTAGCTAAAACTGCATAAACTATGAAATCTGAAAATTTTTATATTTAATGTTCTAGACGAATTTTGAAGTACTTTACTAGAATATATTTGATATGCTTTCCTAAAAGTTGCAAGTATATAGTTTGTAATGATGGCAACAATGTGTGCAACAAATTATCAATTTATTTTCGTTTATACTTGCTGTAGGGTGTTGTTTTGCAACAACAGCAATATTTAGTCGGCTACTTCAATTGTCGCCATAAAAGGAGGAATTTACTTTGACACCAAGGCGTTATATGTGCACGCTTTCTTGGCTGGCAATTGTCACGGTGTTATGTTGCACCACCACTTTGTGTGGATGAATGTTTATTTGTGTATCTGTCTTTAAGATGTTTGTAATCCAAACGCGAATGAATATGTGCAGCTGTGTAACAATGTATATTTGATTGTCTGTCTGTCTGTCCATGTTAAAGTCTGCAAGAAAAAAACCAACAATACAAACCAAATCATAGCAATGCAACAGGCAACAACATAAACAAAAAAAAAAAAAACAATTGCATCTAAAATGCGTTTTAAAACTGGCCACCATTTTTTTGTAAGATTTGGTTTTTTGTTTTAGCTAAAACACATATAGCGGCATTTAGTATAGTAGTCATAGTTGGAGTCTCTTAAAAATCATTTACAACTAAACAACAAACAGAAGAAATACATACATACATTGATAAAAAACGACAACACGAACAACATCTATCTATTCAAGGTACTAACTCGTATAATACTACTTACAATATTACAACTCCAACTTGATATATTTGGTACTTACTTCATGGCTTTAACTACTAAAATAATAGTTACTTGACCATAGTTTTTTTGGATTTCGTTGATTTTTTTTTCTACTACAGCTTCTAAACTCATTAGTTGTAAGCTTAAGACAAGCTTCACACTGTTTAGTTTTCCTTATTTGTTGTTAGTGCTTAAGTATTTTTTTCTAAGTTTTAAAGGAATCTAACAAACACGCACGAAAAATGACAAACATTCGCTAACTATAGTCAGTTGTTGATAGTTTAAAATGAAATCATTGATCTTGTAATCATTGGCTTAAAAGAGAAGGGGTTGGATATCACCTTTATGGTTACCTATGGTCGGCGTGAATAAATTTGTTAGGAATTCCTAATTGTGGGCTTAAACATTTTTGTTAGATTTCTTCGGTGTTGCTTTTATAAACAGATTAACCGCTTAGATACTCTTTTAGAGGTTAAAGCGTTGTAGAAATTTGTTCACATATTTTTAGCATTTAAATTTGCTGAAAAGTAAATTCTAAGATATCATTTTGATGAACATATACCCAGCAAAAGCTAGATAATGACTTTCAAGTGTAATTACATACCTAACAACATAATTTCAATGGCTACCACATATCGGCTAGATTTTATAAAAGTAGTCAAATAAGGTCACACTAATAAGGTCACACTAATCATTAGTCATCTTGACTGTGAAGTAATGACTTGTAATTCTAACCACTTACCTATTAACATACTACAATGACTACTACAAATCGTTGTGATTACATAGAAGTACATTAATAATGTATTATTAATAATTATGTTATATAAGTACTTTCCAATTCATTAGTCAGTTTTACGTAAATATATAGAAGCTATATATGTTTTTCATACGATTTACATTGACCAATTCTTTCTAATTACTTTTAAGTGATTGTATATTTGCCTTCAATTTCATCAACATATTAAAATAATGACTTAAAATGATATTTTGTATGTAAATGCGATTTGCAAGTCCAGGTCCATCGACATTATAAACATTATACTAATACTTCTTTATTATTTTTGTAATAGAAAGCTTTATATCTCAACGTGTCAACAACATTCCCTTAGAGAGTAAATCAAAATTCCGAACGGTTTGCAAGATACAAGAATGAGAAAATTATCACTTTTTCCAAAAATTACATTGAGGTAATTTTTGCTAATCTTCGTTAATAATAGAGAATTACAGTTCTGCAAAGAGCAACAATCGTGTTGGAGGGTGACAATTTTTCTAGAACAAGTTTGTTATCTCTATAGAACAATGGCCTCTATTCTGCATTTCGATTCGACTCTCAGCCACATAAACAACAACTTGCAAAAACGTAATTACGATCGAAATGCAGAATACACACAATCGCAAAGCATTGAAACGAAATGGAATTGATTCTTCTTTTTCTTATGATTCAGTTTTTTTCCCGGTGACAATTGTTTATACACTACACCACTATAGTAAGGATGGTATTATGGGCAAAGTCCGTCTACCTATCCATTAAAAATTGTTAAAATCGGTCCATTAATTCGCCTATTTCTCATACAACTATAACACCCGATTTTTCTGTCAATTTTCTCCCATACAATGTTCCCATCAGAAACACAAATACGATGAAATTATTTATAGAGAAATAAAACAAAATTTCTCTAAAAAAATTTAATATTTTTTTCCTACAACTTTTTTTAACAAATTTACTTTTAAAAGTTTATAAGGCAAGATATTTTTCTATAGGAACCTGAGTTACTGTGAGACTTATAAATAAAGTAGACCAAAAATTAATATGCGAGGAATTGAGCTCTTGATTGTTAGATAAAGTTCACAACAATATGATCTAATTACAATTCAATCTTTATAATAAAGATCAAACAAACTATAAAACTTCCGTGTGACTTTTATTTCTCAGTATAACTTTTGCAATTCCATACAAAAGAAAAAAAAACTAATTTTATACATTCAAGGCTTTAAAACATTGTTTTAATCGCTGAACTACATCAAATGTCTCAAAGGAAATCATTTAAATTTAATAACCCCAGCTTATACATAAACATGTTAAGAGCATGTCGCAAAACTTCAAAACATCGTGTCAACGGAAAAAAAGAAACCTTCCAAACTCAAGAAAATTAAAAAAAAACCTAATAATAAAACAAAGGAATAAAAATTAAATAAGAAAGGAAGAAATAAAATAATGAGTAAAATAAAAATGAAAAAATCAAAAATAAAGTGATCTTTTGAAAAGCCTGGCGTTTATAAATTTAATGATATTCATTAACGCTGCAAGAGATCACAATGATTACCTTGATAAATTTTTATATGACAAAAGTCCATCATAATCTTACATGAATGGACGAACGAACGATGATATCATGGCGACAGATGAAGTGGTACCAACAAAAACCGATAAGATATATACACCAGAACGACAACTATGATGTTCATGATGATGAGGACGACTATGACGGTGATGCTGGGTATGAGGACAACAAAGACAATAAAATGATTCAAGCCTTAACTTTAGCTACAACTGCAAACACTAACTAAACTAATTGTAGATGAGCGTACAAAACAACAGCAATCATAATATTAAGAAGAAAAAAAAACAGAAAACTAACATTAATGCTTAGAAAATATAAAAGTGACATGAACAGAACAACAGCAACAAAAAAAAAAAAAAAAGAAATAATAAAAATGCAAAAAAAAAAAAACATATTCATTGTGGCCTCTTCTTATCTGAGTAATGATATTCAAAAATCTACAACATAAGCAGCAAAAGATGATGAAGAAGATGAATCAAATCCTACCAAGAAGATGAAAAAAAAAAATTCAGCAAACGACAGTATCACAGCAGCAGCAAATAATTCAACAACAACAGCAACATTATACAGCTGTGCATTTAATATGCATGTGTTTGCATACATATTTCTCAGTCACTCACTCATTCACCGTGTTCTCTGTTCTGTACGACAAAAAGCGTGTATGAATTATTTCATGTTGTTCTTTGACAATAGTAATTATTGGTTGGGGGAAGAAGTGTTGATAGAATTTTTCTGCCCTTTTCCTGATTTCTTGACGATCTATCTCTAAAAAAACAACTTATCTTTAAACATGTTTATCGCTTTCTAATTAGAAAAAAATTTATTGCATTCTCAAATAAGAAAACTGTTGCTCGAGTTGTAGAATAATTTTTTTTTTGTATAAAAGTTTACAGCTTTCTATAGAAACCACTTAGTAAAAAATTATTGTTTCTAGGGGAACTACTGTTTAGAAAAGTTGATCGTTTATAAAATAAGTTTATAAAAAAAGTTACATTATAAAATTGATCTGTATGTTTGGCAACTATGCCTTAAAGAAGTCGATCGGTTGGTTCGATCATTATTTTCTATAATATCATTTTAACTAATATTAACATAAATAAATAAATTACATGCATTTATCAATTAAATCCAAAATAAAAGAAATAAGTAAGAAGTTATGTCGGGCAAGGCCGACCATATAATACCTACACCTGTATACGAATAAAATGTGATTTAGTTTTCATAATAAAGCATTTAAGTTGAATTGTATCTTCAATTGTATACTAAAGCCATTTACTGTTTAATAAAACTGTGGATATTTAAGTAAAATTTTGATGGGGGCTTTTTAGAGGGGCTAGGGTCAAATGAGGCACTATAATTATAAAGTTCATCAGGGCCATCAAGACTAGAGTAGAACCTGGTTTTGCAGCTTTTTATAATGATACGAGTATATTAAACATAATTATACACTTTAAAGCCCTATTCAGTTGTATGGGGGCTATATGGAATAATGGACCGATCTTAACCATTTTCAATAGGGTTCGTCCCTAGGACAATAGAAGATCATGTACCAAATAGCTAAGGACATAGCTAAATCGACTCAGTACCCACTTTAAGGTGGGTACGGGACCAATATTATTGTGCGTTACAAACATCAGCACAAACCCAATATACCCTCCCCACTAAAGTGGTATAGGGTATATTTGTTTAATCTCGCTTCTTTGGAAGTCAATAAACATCACTTCCACAGAAGTTAAAAAAATCACTTAGTGCTACTATTGAAGTGGTGATAAATGTTATTTTTTTATCACTTTTCCTTAGAAAACTCTTTAGGAAAGAGAAACAGATTTTTTTTTGTAAATTTGTTATTTTTATAAAAAAAAAACTTTTTTTCTAAAGTTAATCAGTATGTAAAGCAACTACATAATCTATTTATAATTTGTATAATAACTTTTCTATAAAAATTATTAACATTTTCTGTAGTAACTTATCATTAGAAAAGGTTATCGTTTTGTTGTAAAATTTGTATTAAGAGGTCATTTTACAAAATGTTCAATTCCGTTGCGATAATTGGCTAAAATTGTATTATTTTCTTGGAAATAGTTTTTTCTCTTATCAAACTTTTAGCATAACTTACAAATGATATCCCTCTGAACAGTTGTCGACCTTTCTTGTGTTGTTCTATTTCAAGATACCTTTTTTTACTAAACACACACAATTGAAGCAAAAACTCTGCATTTGCTATATATAAAAATGATGATTTTTTCTGGTTGTCCTTGATCTACCCGGGTGATCGTTGTAAGAATAAAAAACTAAACTACAAACATTCAAAACCAAACAAGGAACGCAAAAAAAGAAAACGAAGAAAACCCCATGAAGGATGTGTTTTTCTGTTATTCGTTCTTTTTCGTGCATACAGGCACTCAGTGAAAATAAGCAATGCGCAAAAAAAAATCATTAAATAAAATGTCAAGTTTATTTATCATTTGTCAATGCAAAATCAAGCATGCCACATGAAGATGATCGTAAGGTAGACACTGCAACAAAAAAAAATTCACAAAAAAATAAAGGTATCATCACAATATAGCAGTAGATAACTACAGATGTTGGACTGCCACACAAACGATGAAAATGGTTTAATCTAAACAACATAGTATAACCTCTCTCTAGAGGATTTACATTTTTCTGTTTTAGGTTTTGTAGCTCATGTTTATATTGTGGTCATTCAAATTGAATGAATAGTACGAATGAACAAAACCCGCAAATAAATAAAAAATGATTTTGATAAAAATGCAACAAGTATGCGTTGAATTCGTGTCAATCTGTCAATCACAACTTCACTTTGTCACGATCACTCCAACAACTGAAACCTATGAATAATTCAAGGCTAGGCCACAGTTAAACCATACCAGACCACTGGTCACATCATATTGTTGTTGTTGTTGGTCGTCATCTCCTCTCTATGTAACAATGAACAATTGATCACTATGTAAATCTTTTGAAATTGAAAATTGTGGCTGACTGACATTCCACACATGTGGTATGATCATACAAACTTGTACATATGATGACAGTTGATCAACTATGTATGTTTTGTTTATTATTTTTCCGTCCGTCCGTCCATCCATCTACCCGTTCGTTTGTACGTTCAATCATCCATCAGCGCATACAATTTCATACGAGTGAAGTAGTATTCATTCAAGTGTAGTCAATTTAAATATTTTATAAAGTCAATTTACATGATTGAGTCTAATTAAGTGATCAGCGATGGAAATCAAGTATGATCTGAGTTATGGCAAGAATTTCACAAGATTTAGTTACAAATTCAAACTCAATTATTGTTGATTGTTGGTACGAGTAAAACTAAAAGTCCATAATAAATTTAAATCATTAAAGTTGGTGGTTTTCGGTTTTCAAAATAAATTGTTTTTATTACTGCATACACACACACAAAAAGACATTGTTGCACGGAAATAATGTTTTCAACAAGTTTGGGGCATAAACCTTTTTACTTGCAACTTAAGTGTGCATAAAAACAAATCAACTGTCAAAAGTTAAAGAGGATAAAAGTTTACACACGCACTGCTAGGGAGTTTTAAATGTGCAGATTTTAAATTTTGCCTTAAAATTCTTTATAATTTTTTTTAAAGAAAGAAATATTTATTTATATCAAGAATTATTACTTAGTTTAACAATATTCATTTAATTTTAGTTGCATTTAAATGTATTGACTTGAATTAAAAAAAAATTGTGTAATTAACTTGTACCGCTGAATGACACCTATAAACCCTCTCTCACTCTCTTGCACCATTTATTAGTATTGCCTACATACATACAAACATACATACTTGCATTAAGTGGTGCAAATGTTTATATTTCGTGGTCATGATAATTTCACGCATGTTTTAAGACAGTTTTCATTAACTTTTTTCATATATATAACTTTTAAATTGTAATTTTCTTAAGGTAACAGATGTTACCTCATTCCTTCTTCACTCAATTGAGCTGCAAAAAGTACAAAAAATACAGGCAAATAAACAAACATCAGAAGCCACCCAGATCGCAATCTTTCAACAAAATAATGATAATGCCCTGTACGATGATGATGATGAGGATCGCAAGTGAGAGAGCAAGAGGGACAAGCCAAAGCAATGCAAAACATAATAACTCAATTAAATCCATGGTTAAATGAACATACTCGTTCGTATTCCTTTCGCGGATACAGGGCAACATTGCCAAACAATATAATTGCATTCTTTATGTTTATTCAGCAAATTTAATTCAATGGTAATTTTCACTGCAATTATGCTGCCAAAATGTGCAAAAAAAACGAAGTAAATGAAATGAACCTTGGTTGCTTATTTGTTTAAGGTTTGAGGTATGTAGATAGAATGTGCCCTTTACTTATAATGATCACGCCAATGCGGGTTTATTCAACTTAAAGCTTAGCAGTTGCGCCTTTTGAACGGAAAACTTTATTTAAAAATATTTTTTTTGCTCTACTATTAAGAATTTCTAGGAACTCATGTTTTAAACATTTAGTTTTACTTCTTAAGAAAGTTTTATATAATTACCCAGCAAAAACTAGGCAATGGGTTGTACTTCCATAACCACTTACTTTTCAATGACTACTACTTACCGTCTGCATTATTTAGAAGTATTTAGTACTGACTTTCTTTTTTGTTTGCGTGTTATAAATTGTGTTTTACAAAAAAGAAAACAAAATTAGTTTTTTATGTGAAAACAATTTTTTGACGCACAATAAAATAGTTAAGCATTGGTGCAATGAGTAGAATATTTGTCTAACAAACCGAAGTCCCTGTTTCGTAATTTAGCTGTCTCTTTTTATTATGAAAAACAAAACAACTTACTCAACAAATGTTTTGGAAGAGAAATTGCAAGTACTTTTTTATTTCCTATTTGTAAGCGAGCGTAGAAGCACTTGCCTCCAATCACATTACCGTATTAAAATAATGACTCAAAATTCTAATAGAGAAGTAGCAAAGACTATACTATAGACTAGACTATAGATTAGATTATAGACTAGACTATAGACCAGACTGTAGACTAGACTATAGACCAGACTATTGATTAGATCATAGACTAGACTATAGACTAGGCTATAGACTAGACTATAGACTATAGAATAGACTATAGACTACACTATAGACTACACTATAGACTAGACTATAGGCTAGACTATAGACTAGACTATAGACTAGACTATAGACTAGACTATAGACTAGACTATAGACTAGACTATAGACTAGACTATAGACTAGACTATAGACTAGACTATAGACTAGACTATAGAGTAGACTATAGACTAGACTATAGACTAGACTATAAAAATTTTCGAAAATTGGGAAGCTAGCTTTAATATATTAATTAGTTAATAGATGGTTTGAGAGAAGGAATTTATATAAAGTTTACACTATTCAACATTATTACTTAACTATTGACAATCTTAATCATTTTATCCACCCTTTAATCATTTCAGACAATTATGAAATAAAAATAGTTTAAATTAATTAAAAACTAGAACAAAAAACCAAACTACTGTCTTGGGTAATTAATAAATAATAAAAATAATTATCTAGACAGAAATATCTTTAAATTATGATGTTATCCTTGTATAAAAATAAATATCCTGCTAGATCTTTTTTCCTTACATTCAACTTCTAAAGCATAAAGAGGAAAAAGACTAGTTCTTGATAATTGTCTGGGGCAGATATGAAGTAAGAAAGAATATCCATCTACAGCAAGCAGCAGTACAAGTACACATCATAATCACACTGACAGTTTTATGACTTTGCGTGGCTAAATGTTGTGCTTCTTATTCGACTATAACGAACATTATTGTCTATAAGAAGATGACTAGTAGAACTACTACTAGCATAGCTGCCACGCCTACTTTACAATTTAAAGCCTTTATAAAATGGTCATAAATTGGAGAGGTGGCACACAGTCATTTAGTTGGGTTAGGAAACGTGCATCATCTCTATTGCAGCAAAAACATTTTCATAAACATCCACATTGACTTGCTGCAGAAAACCAGATGGTAGAAAAGAATTATTTTGATAAAAACTTGGCATATGTACGTGATGGTAGCAGAGCATTTAACAGTAACAACTTTGTGTGTGGCATTATTTGGAGGGCAGCAAAAAAAAATACTCTGAATATGCTGAAAAAAACTGGCGAAACGCAAAAAAATTTCAACAAATGTATATGAAGAGCGCGTACATTATAGTTTTCAAGTATTCCTAATTGCAGGTTCTTTACTGAATATGAATAATGTTCTTTTTTGCTTAAGTTACACAAATCCAGTATATATAAAAAAACAAAATCTGAAAATGTAATGGGTCAAATCGATTATAGGAATCATGTACATATTTAAAAACTCTAACATTTTCTCTTTTTAGAAAACTTTTGCTTAAATATCTTTTCGAAGAAAGATTTCTATTAATTCTCTTTAAGTGGGAAAGTTTTGTTAAATTAAATAAATTCTCTTTTTAAAATATTTGTATAAAATATTTTCGATAAATTCTCTTTTTGTAGAACATTTTCGATAAATTATCTTTCTATAGAACATTTTCGATAAATTCCCTTTTTATTGAACATTTTCATAAATTTTCGATAAATTTTAGTTTTATAGAATATTTTCGATAAATTCTTCTTTTATAAAATACTTTCGATATATTCTAGAACATTTTCGATAAATTTAATTCTTACAAAAAGTTTCTCAATAAAATCGATTAATTCTCTTTTCGATTAATTCTCTTTTATAGAATATTTCCGATATATTCTTCTTTTATAGAATATTTTCAATGAATTCTATTTTTGAAAGAATATAGTGTCGTATAGTTTTTTTTTTTTAAATTCTTGAAGACTTCAAAAGTCACCAATACCCGAAATTTTGTGAAGTGTTCGCAAAATAAATTTTACATTTCAGTTAAATGTACAAATGTACATATTCTTTTGGACCCGTAAGTAAAATGCATTTAATTGTACGGTGGACATGACCAGCATTATTTAGTGCAGATTAACGAATAAATTCTTCAACTGAAAAAAAACGTTAATATGGCAGCAGCTCTTCAAAAAACGGAAGTTGTTTTTGCAACTAAAAGATGTTCTACAAAAAAATTCTTAAATATTTTTTTTACAACATTCTTTAATCAACATGAAAACATAAAGTATTTAAAATTAATTTAATTTTAGCTTAACTTCTCGTATATAATAAATTTTCTTTTGAACTTTTTTGTATCTCTGCTCGGTTTTTTTTGAAGTTTCTGTTATTTTGTTTCAATATATAATATTTTTTTGTTGTTATTTCATTTCACAAAATTAAATATAACTTTAGTTTAATATTATTATATTATTGTGCTGTTTTTCGTTATTCTTGTAAACTTTGTATTATTTTTTGTCTTCAACTCAACGTTCTTTACAATGTTCAAATAAACTGCTTTAAGCCAAAAAATGTTCTTTAGCTCTTTGTCTTGAGTTGAGTAAATGTTGTCTGCGTCTTTTAAATACATTCAGACATCAAAATATTTAATGTACGAGATAATAATTCACAATTAGAAAAAGTTCTTTTCTTTTTTCTATTTATTTTCGTAAAAATAAAGTATTTTATTTGTATTCAGTGGGAGAATATTTACTACAACTAGTAAAGAATTATGTAAAAGTTTTTAGACTGTTATGTAAAAAAGCGAAAATTTTAGACGCAAAAATTTTAAATGCGAAGTTTAATATTGCAGAGAACAGATAGGAATTTTCGTATTGAGCTTTCAATATTTTCGAATACTTTTAACTTTAAAAACTCCATATATTTTAAATCCTTAAAATAATATTTCGATTTTTTACGAAAAAAGTTCGCTAAACTTATTTTGTAATATTCATTTTTTTAATTAAAACCAAATTTTTTCGAAATATATTTAAGACATTATATTTCGAAAAATATTTATTTTAATTAAAAATATAATTTCTACATTTCGACCTAATTACAAAGAAGCAGTCTAGTGACTTCTTTTTAATAATGTGTAATATAAGTACTTTCATATGCATTAGTCATCTTCTCCATGAAGATATAGAAGCTGTGCACGTTTTTACACACAATCACTGATTTTTGTAATTATTTATAAGTGGTTTTGGTAAGTACTTGACTATATTGATATCACCAATTTTAAAATAATGACTTAAAATGCTATTGTAAAAGTAAATTTTAGCATTTTAACCCCTTACATGATAATACAATTTTCGAAATATTTCTCATTCCCATTAAAAAAATTTCACTTTATGTAAAATATTTTGACAAAGCAAGAAAACTTAATTTATTAAATTTTCGTTTTTTGTAAATATTTTTCGAAAAGAGAAAATTTAAAAATTTATTTGTTACAAAATTTTTGAAAAAAATTCTAATATAAATAAATCTAATACTATTTTGAAAAGAATTGTTCTTTTATAGAAACTATTTTTTTTTTAAGAATTTCTCTTTTTCCTACAAGTTTTTGTAAAATTCTTTCACTTAAAGATAATTTTCGAAAATTATATCTTTTTTATAGAAAATATTTTTAATTTTATATTTATGACATTTTTTGAAGGATTTTTGCTTTAAAGAAAATTTTTAAAAATTATATTTGCATAAAAATATTCTAAAAATTAGTTTTTAAAAAAAAGTTAATTATAAAAATTCTTTCTCGAAAAATATTTTTAAATCTTCCCCATCTTGAATGAAATTCAGAAAATCTTCTTCTCTTCTATAGAACTCTTTCTCTTTTCTTCTCTTCTCTTTTTATAGAAAGTTTTAAATATAATAACTAATTTTTTCAAAAGTTTGGGAAACTCTATCTTTTTGTAATCAATTTTTCATCAAAAAAAAATTTTGCATTTGATAGAAATTTATCTTTTGAAAAAAAAAGTTGAAATATTCCCTTTTTATAGAACATTTTTGCAAAATTTCTTATAGAAAATTTTCGAACACGTTCTATTTTTATAAAAACTTTTTGAAATACATTGTTTATATGAATCTCTTTTCAAAGATCATTAACCTTTGTTAGGTAGTTTTCGAAAAATTTCTTATGAAAATTTTATTTTTTATTAAAAATATACAAAAATTGTCTTTTTATAGAAACTTTTCAAAAATTTTAAACACTATATTTTTGTTGAAAATTTTTTGAAAAATTTTCTTTCGTCGTAAATTTTTCCAAAAAAAAATATTTTTCTCACGAAATTTTCTTCGAAATTTTGTACTAATTTAATAATTTATTTCTAATACTATTATTACATTGCCTACGCTTTTTAATACAACAAGGTTTCGAAAACTTTATAAGACTTCACAAAATATATTTCCTCCATGAGAAAAATGTTAACTTCGGCGAATAGCCTAAAGTCGTTGCTGCAATGGCAGCAGACATCAATAAACACTTCAAACGTTTTCATTGTGAAAAGACTGAAAAATTGTAACATGAAACTTTAAGAAACATTTTTTTATTTATTTTATTGTTTATTGTAACAAATAATCAAGTTTCAAATTCAATTTCATTGGCTGGCTAGACTATGCTTATGACAACAGAATCGTTTGCTCGTTCAAACTATATAGTCGTAGTAAATACATGAACATGTTTGTAGTTGTCACAAATTTGTTGACAGTTAACAACAGCAACGACAAGTCGACCAACTGTGTGAGCATCTGTTCACATCAATTAATGCGTTTCAGAGAGTGAAAGAAACCAAAACGAAAGATAAATTTTTTTTTTTTTTTGGTAAAAAATTGAATGAAATTTGATTTCTGGGATTTTGAATTGTTTTGTGGTTTATGTTTTTTATTGGAAAAACAAAACTGAAAAAATACGAAACGAAATAAATGAAAACTGAGACACCAGACAACCATAATTAAGACAATTGTCAACACAATGATTAACATATGAAAATCTGAATATGTGAGGGGGCTCTTGCAACATTGTCACTCGAGAGATATCGAGACACTTATTTGATTTAAACTATTTCTTAATGTGACACATTGAAGTAAGTTAAAAAATGGATGACATATTCTGATCGATTGTGGGATATGATGCGGGGAATTCATTATATTTTCAGTAGATGTAATTATAGTAGACAATTTATATAATAATGACACTTGTTGACACATTTGTATAAGAAAAAGTTCTAAGAAAGAAAAATACCTAATAAAGTTGTTATCTACAGTTCCTTTAGACATATATTTAATGCTCAAATAAAAATTGTAATAATCAACCGATCAACAATTAACAACCAAGTGAACACCCTTATTACCTAACTTTAAATATTGTCTTTGTTAAATGTTTAAACTTATTTGTTATATTTATCATAAGTATATTTTTAAATTGTTATGCGTTTACACAAAATAACTTGACTTTTGGTTCCCCTCCCAGAAAAATTTCTGAATTCCTCGTATTTCTTTCGCCTCCAACGCAATACCTTTGGGCTATAATGTTCTTAAATATTTACTTAACCATTACATATGATGAAGTTAAGCTACTTTCCTTTCTATTCTCTGTATTTATGTACTCAGGCGGGAATGTCAAGTACTTACGAGTTTTCCTCATCAACCCAACATTTCACCTTCATCATACAATATCATCATTATTACTAACATCAACATTATTTTCCTCTTTCGTTTAAAGGAAAAGAGGAAAAAAAATACAGAAATAAATAGAAACCAAAAGAAGTAGTAGTTAAATGCAGAGAATCCTTTGGGGTAAAACATTTGTCTAACCTTGTTCCTTCTGCTGAACCTAGGTCTGTTTTAAGTAAATATGTGTATCCGAGATCTCACGTGTGCTTTATATACGCATAAAAGATTTAATCTAATTACGCGTTTTTTATATATATATATATATAATATATTATAATATATAATATATATATATATATATATATATATATATATATATATATATATATATATATATATATATATATATTATATATAATATATATATATATATATTATATATATATATATATATATATAATATATATATATAATATATATATATATATATATATATATATATATATATATATATATATAATATATATATATATATATATATATATATATATATAATCCTGAAAGAAATTACTTGCAACATAGACCAGAGACTGTAAGACGACGACAAATAGATGAGTAAACGAATAAAAGGACGGACGGACGGACGGACGGAATACGAATGGTTAGATAAACAAAAGACACATTTTGACAACAAGAACAACATGTGTACGCAGAATATGAAATGTGACTGTTGCAAAGATAAAAGTATGTACTACCTTTGTACGGTTTGTGGAATGATCATTCGAACATGTTGTTGCCAGTTAAGTATCAAAGGGTTCTTTTGTTCTTTACACAGATATACAGTTTGTTAAATTCGCCCCAGGGCTAAGTACATGTATGACGAATGTACGCACATACATTCTGGCTTTTACCACCTGAACAATTTTTTTCGAAGTATTGACATATAAGGAACCTTTAAAATAATAATTTGGAAATTGTTATTTTTCTCTGAAAACTAAAAGTTTTCTATACAGTATGAATTATTTTTTTTAGCAATTTTGAAAATCTGAGAATTTTAAAAGTAATGACTTACACTAAACGTACATTTCAGTGACTACTGTATACGTTGTGCTTTACTTGTAAGTACTTTAATAATTACTTATAAGTTATCATATACGTAAGTATATTATGAATGAAAGAAGTATTTATGTGTGAAAAGAAAATATAGAAAACGGATTAAATAATATTAGAATTAATCAATGTTTTATTGAGCTTTATTTATTTCTGTACATAAAATGTTTACTGGGTTGTCTCACATCAGTAGCAAAAGAAAAAAAAAGGAAAGATGCTATTAAAAAAAAATACAAGGGAAAAGACAAATTTAACTGATTCCCTGTTATATAGTTAAAGGTAAACGTTTGACAATTGTCATAAATCCTTTGAGTCCCATATTACAAACAGACGCATTTGAATACCTATACACTTACATAAATTCACGCAAACGCTCATAACAGACTGTCATACTTACAAACACAAAGTGTTACATTCCTATAGTTTTAGAGACTTAGAATTGACTTTTTCAGAGTTTTAAAAGAATTTAATAACACTGGAATTACAAATTGGAACTTGAACAGAGATAACGACGTTGTTGTAACACATATATGCAAAGCTAATTTACACTCTTAATTATGATTTGTTACTAAAGTTTTTATCGTACGAATTAGATGTAGAAGGTAACCGATCACATAAGAAAGTCCAGACCTTAAAAACATCCTATGGGGTTTTAAAGGACTCTATCGTCTCTATAAAATGTAATAGATAATTCTTTATATATTGGAAAGAAATAAAAGGGGTGGGTGTTTCGAAGAAAATTTTAGATTTGTAGATTTTTAATTGTCACTGTAGACAGAGATCGTTTCGGCTTGCAGTTAGTTAATTTTTAGTAATTTTTTAATTTCAATAAAATGTAAATTTCATTTAAATTTCTCTACCTAATCCGGCTGATATTGTAAATTGTTCTCCTCGGTATGGACCAGAAACAAATCTTTAATATCATAAAATATTCCTTTGCTACGGTATATTGAACGTAACCAATACTACTTACATAAGCTAGTTATGTTTATTGCCGTGAGTCCAATCTTAACTTAATATGTACCTATCTAATAGAAAATACAGTTCCTTTTTGCCATCCAATTACTTACTTTCGACAACAACCTTTGGAACTACTACTGAGTTCACAATGAATTCATTCTTTTCCATTTTTGACAATTGTTACTCATTTTACCATTTGGGGTCTTATTCTTTTCCCATTTTACGCATTTAACCACTCCAGAGAGATTAGGGTCTTTTGCTTAAATCAGCAAAATACAACAAAAAGAATAAATACTCCTACCCATTACAATGTAATACAACTTGACATACTGGTGTTTAGACGAGTATTTATACAAATGTGTGTGAAAGTGTATGTAAATATCGTAAAACAATGGTATACACATTTACACATATGCTCATTAGGATGGCCCCAAAATGGATAATATCAAAGTTAATTTGTTTTCAAGTAAGTAAAAGAATTAAAGTCAAGCTTTTCAGGAGATTTGTATTATGTTTGTATTATCGTTAAAATATCCTCTTATTCAGTGGTCGAAATCCCAAAAAAATATATATTTATTTTTTACGAAACCTTACTAATTTACAAATGACATGTAAGTCTACAAATTTACTTGTATGCGTCAACTCGTTAAGTATGAAAAAGTATACTTTTACTCACTCACTTTACATAAAGTGGATGTCAATGGCAATTTAATGGCGCCCCTTTTTTGAAACGCACGTAGAAAAAATAAAACAAATCCTTTCTTTTTCTTTGTCTTTCTCTTATTTAGATGTGTGTAATTTTATTTAATATGTACATTAGATGAACAACAATAATAAAAACAAAACAAAAATTTTCAAAACGTTTGTTTTTGGGACTAGAGCAGCAGGCAGTAGTAGGTATGTGGTATGAGGATGGGGTATGAGGATATGTATAAATATTTGTCTAAAGTTATGTAGATTGAGGAAATTGATGACAATTATATATGAAAATGTCTTGGCATGAAGAAGGCTGACAGAGACGATTAACACAAGGGAGTTATGAGGGAATTTTTTTTATTATTGTTGAGCTTTCCGCGGATTAAAGATAAACTTTTTGCTTACATACACAGATATGATTATTATTTTAAGATGAAGTTATGGGTAATAAAAGAGGGTTTTTGTTAAGCAGTTTGTGTTTTGTAGGGAAGCAGGAACTTGCCTCCTTAAAGATTTGCCCCCGTATTCATAAAGTTATTAATCGCATATTTTTGGTTTATTAAGCACATATTCCATAGAATCAATTAAGAACTTAATTAAGCATTTATGAATATGTGGGTTTTTCTTTTGGCCAAATATTTCTTAGAATTTGTATACCCTACATTACTATAGGGGGATGTAAACCAAAACAAATATTTACAATTTTGTGTAGGTCGATATGTAGTAGATCATAGTTCTTAGATGGAATAACCTACAGCTATAAATCGAATCAACTCTAACTTAATTTGAGTTAATATTGACTCTCCCTCTCTCTTTATAGAATTTTTTAATTATGAGGAATTTTTTTAAAATTCAAATTTTGAACAAAATTTTAGAACTCAAAATTTATTTAGGGAAAAACGGATCATAAGACAGCTACAGCAAGGAACTGTGCAGAAATTCTATATTTCTAAAATTTTTAATTTAGATAAAATCACTATTTTAAAATTTATCCTATTAAATCTTATAAGGGGTACAGATATTGGAGTTGGTGACCCATTACAAACATTGCTTATTCTAGATTTGTATTCTATAAAAAAATAAACATTATTTAATGAAAATAAATTTTTATATAAGACTATTACTGCCACCAAATTATTACAGAGCAAATTAGAATATATTTCTTTATCATACAAAAGATGGCGTAAAATAATATTCCTTTGCGTTCTATTACCCATAAAAATATCATATATTTATATAAAGAAAAAAATAAAAAGCAAAATATTACAAAAAAAATGAACAAAGAGAAAATTTCTGCCAAATTTGCATACATATAAAGAGCAATAAAAAGCAGTCACTGTTAACATGCTGAACTTTATGACACCACATCAAAAATAACAACAACAACAAAATTTAATACACTTTAACAACAACAAGAAAGCAAACTATATTTTTTATATGGCAGCAGAAACAGTTTAAAGGATATATTGCTGTAATATACACATATACGCATTCATACACGCATATTTACAATCACATCAAAAATATATTATTTAAGAAACCTCAATTTTTCAGTATAACTAAAGGATTTTACGACCATCAACACCAATCGTCAGTCAAGCGACATCAATTCACCACCTTTTCCAGAGTACCGTCACCCTTTTCTTAAATAACAATTCGAATTAATGTTGTCATCATCATCATCGCCATTCTTCGTTGTCGTCATCATCATCATCAAGGCGTAAATGAGTAATGTGAAGCTGTTAAAATCATACTATAGACTAAATAAGAAATGTATTTAAATGTTACTTTAAGGACTGAGACTAGTTTGGCGAAAATCACGTTTAAAGATTTCTTTAAGTATCGCCAGAGGAACTAGTCTCTTTTTTCAGGTTCTTAAGGTATGGGAATTATTTCTAGTTCTATAAAAATAATGTACAATTTATTAAATTTTAGACGAAACTAAACTCAATTTTATTGGTACGTAAAAAAGAAATCTCAGTTCAAGATTGACTTAATTCAATCCTCTCATTCCAGTGTAAAATAAGTAAATGCCAGTTAAATAAACGCATATGAATTGTTCAATATACAAAGGAAGTCTTACTCCTTGGCTTAAGAAGCCATGAAGGAATACAGTAACATTAATACCCACCACTGAGCCACGGTGCATAAAAACCCAGTTAAAAACGAAAAAAAAATTATGAAGAAATCGCTGCGGCAAAGAAACAGATGAAGAAGTAAAAGACGCATGAATAAAACGAAACGAACTTTGTGAATCGTGAAATTATGCTTGACTTGTAAATAAGAAAATGACGCAATTTGTGTTATAATGAAGCATGTGTCATAAGTCTTAAGACGGGGCGGTTGAACTGAAAAAAGAATTGTAATAAAGAAAATGAAAACAACTTCAATAACAACAATAATATATGCACATGTATCATATCTGTGGCACATTCGGCATACATTGGCAACATTTGTCTGAAAGTAGCTGAGAAAACAACACATACATAATAAACTCAACAAAAGTCATCATTTTAAAGTAATAATTGAAAAAAAGTAGTAGACTTGTTTCTTAAATATGTTTTTTTGTTTTATTTTGTATGTCAGTATTAATAATACTTTGGGAGAAAAAAAAATGTGTTCAACAATTAAAGAACCCTTTTCTGGATAATAATAAATTTTTACGCATATTTTTTTACTATTAAAACAAGCGTTTGTGTAACGGGGGCATTCTTGTTTGAGGATTTTTTTATTATAAAACAAGAACAGAAATGGACTAACAGACAAAAGTTTTAGACAAAAGACGTCGGTCAATATCAAAAATTAGGAAAGATCTTTAATGACGATTAAAATATTTGAATCAAAATTGGGCAGAAGGGCGTGTCACCTTCTTTATGAATTAAATACAAAGAAATCAATAAATAGCAGCGTGGCATGTATGAATTAAAAAACCCTATAATCCTCATATATTGCACTAACAACTTTGAAATCTTTTTAATTAGTGGCACAATACAGCAGTAAGAGACGTAGAACATCACATATGAATTAGATAGACAAATCAATTTATATGTATATCTGGGAAACAGTAAAAAAATTGTCAGAATAAGGGAAGTAGAAACAATTCTTATATTTAAGAAACAGTAAAACATTTTGTCAGAAAGTTTGCGGACAAACAACAGAGGCCGTGGTAGCCCATGTATGATTAACAATCGTGTATCAAAAAAAACTCGAACTTAATATAATAGATTAGAATGGTCGGACAACCAATAGAGGGTGTGGTACCTCCTGTATGATTTAATTCGTATATCAAAGAAACTATTAAATCACGAACACATAAACAACTTTGAAATTCATGAATACATTATTAAAATGAACGCACATATTGGCGAATAAGCAGTAAGGGGCGTGGCACAGGAATGAAGTCGAAGTATTCGAATATATAGGTAACCGTTAAAACATTTTTTTCAAAAAATAAAAAAAAGTTGCAGTATAAATTTGAATATTAAGGACAAAAATGGGAGGGCAAGCATATGAGGGCGTGGCACCTTAATAAGAGTTAAATACAAAGTATCGTATACGTCGGAAACAATTAAAAGTGGAATCCTCAAATTTTGTACGCACAACTTTAAAATCCATATAAACTTTGGAGAAAAAAATTGATTGACAAAAAACTATTAATTATATGAAAATATTTTTTATGTAGAAGTTGCACCTTCCAAATGAATTCGTTACTTAAGTGAATATAAAGAGTTTTTTTATTATATTATTTTAAAAGTACAATGGTATAAATTTAAGTGAATATCCTTAATATTTATTTCTTAGTATTTATGTTTTGCCAACATTTTTCTTAAACCTTAATAATTACTAGGCCAATATTGACAATTTAATTGCTGGTCTTTAGTTGCTAATTTTTGGTCATAAATAATAAAAATGCCAACCTTGTGATCAGGTCTTGTAACTTGTACATAATAAGTCGTAAGTAGTAAAACTTAAAAGTCAAACCCCTATAAAAGCAGTTTACAGCTTATGCAGAAATAAAAATGTATAAAAAAAACTCTCTTTGTTCAGTATTATTAATTAAAATTTTGAATATTCATGACAAATGGCTTCCCCCTTAAACTCCGCCCATTCATGTAAATTTATTAACTCTCTCTAGTAACTCGTCATGGTCTAAAATGATTGATACATTAGAGTTGGCTAAAAAAAAAGAAGTTTAATATGCAAAAAAAATAGTGACAAGGAATACTGTGTGATGAAATAATACTCTCATATGTAATGTACGAGTGACATATTGTTGGTAGCAAAAATAACGACCACACCTACCATTTGGCGATGCGTGTATAAAAGACTCTACAAGTACAAGACATTTCAAGTAAAATTTAATGATTATTTTTTAAATGTTAAAGGCGCGCGCGCGCAACTCATCAATTTTGTAGGAAAAGCTCTTAAAAGCATACTTTTTGAATATGTATTTCTTTTTAAACTCGTGTATACAAACAGTAGCAAAATGCGTGCCAGACATTTTATGAGTTTGTTACATGCAAACGTGGCGTAAAAAACAACAACAACTTGTGATTTTGGCATCATGATCATTATTTGTTGCATCTAAGTTAAAAAAAAAAACAAACATAAGCTCCCTCATCATCATCAACATCATCTACATGGTAGGAAATGCTTACAAACATTTTCTTAACTTTTTTTCTTTTTTTTAAATGATTAACAACTTTTTGTAAATTATAAAGATATTTTAAATTTTCCACTTGGGCCAATGCTGGCAGTTCTTACCACCTCTATGGCATATAACAGGTGCAGAGAGTTACAAAAGAAACTTGTCTTCATTTACTTGTTCTGCTTTGGTGGGTGCAACAAGAAAGCAGCAAAAAAAACTACCAACAAAACTCAATGTCTGCAACATGTTAATCTCATCATCAGCAGCAGTAACAAAAAAAATCAAGTTTTTTATAATATAAAAACTTTGAATTGTGGTTACTCTTGTCGAGCTACTGATCTATATATTTAAACAGTTTCAAGCTGGAAAAAAAGAAAAACATAAGAATAAACAAGAAAAAAACATTTACTCACGCATTAGATCGTGATGATGGACATGCAATGAAGGCAACAGCAACACAAAATCGTTTGCTTATAAACAGGGAATTTAAAAAATAAAAACAAAAATGAAGAAAAGAAATACTTAAGATAGCGGTGATTTTGTATTAACTATGTTGCAACATGATGATATTGCAGCGGCTACTGCAAATGCAATTTCTGTTTACAAACATGAAATTCTGCTACAGTTGATTTTGTAGCGAATTTGTTTAACGCATAATTGCATATCGAAAGGAAGCATTTTGATTAATCATTATTTGTACAACATGGGAAAAAGTTAGATTTTTATGGTAATTGAGTCAAGATTCTTTCTATTAAGTCATATTATAATCATCAATATTGATTTAGGTTATTTTTGCTATTTGTGCATAGATAATTATTTACATTGTATAAGAAATAATTTTGGCATGGTTTGGTTTTTCTATAATGGCTACAACAATTTTGTTAAATTTTTGTAGTGGGAAAGGAAACTGAATTAGGTTGAAGTAAATATATTTATTATAAAAAAATAATTTAAATTTTTAATTAAAAAATTGGCGGATGATAGACACGAATCTTATATATTCTTTACAATTGTGTGTTTAATTTTTTTTAATTTTATCATACAGATTGCTGTGCTTGTTGTTTTCAGTTTTGATTTTTTGACAATATGTTCACGGGTTGTTTATGAAAATTGATCATATTTTTGAAATTTATTAACTGACTTTTCTTTTTTTAAGTAGTATACTTCTCAAAGGCATGTCTAAATGAATTATTTAATTTTTAGTTTCCGGAGTATATGGCGACTTTAGAAAATTGATTGCAACACAGACACAGTCTCGCTATATATGTATGTATAAGGATTCAGAATGTATATAGTATAATAGTGTCCCAAGGAATAGCGTTTTTAAAAATTGCAATCGATGCGTATTAATGTACTAAATATTTTTTTTTTTTGAAATGATCCTCAGTTCCCAATAAGCGATTGGAAATGCTGACCTCAGTGTAAATTTTGAAAAATAAAATATTTAAGATTTTTTTGAAATTGGTCTTATAAATTATCTAATTTTGAACTAATTACAGCAAAAGAGGTTTAATTTTTTCTTTTTAGGATTTTTATTTTCATTTTTTATCGAAATAGGTGTCAAAATTGTCGTAATTTTTAGGTCTAATAGAAAATTATTTCAAAAATAGTTATGCATTTAATTTTGTCCATTTCAGAATTTTTTAGAATTTTTTGCGTTTTGTGGACCAAAAATACACAAACAAAAATTTTAATAATTTTTCCCGCAGTAAGCTCAAAATGACGGAATTTTTGACATCCAATTCAAAAAGATTGCAGAAAAATTAAAAGATTTTCAATCAATGGTAGGGAACTGAGGATTTTTTTCAATTGTTTTTTTTTAATTTCTCGAGTATTTAGTACATTAAAATGCATCTTTTTTTAGAGGTATTCCTCCTAAAAGTGGTCAATGTAAGACCCTAATATATAACCCTTATAGGGACATAACATTACACTGTGAAAATTATAAATAGAATGGCAGGCCTTGTTAAGGATACAAAAAAGTTTACTTATATGCAATTTATGAATGAAAAAGTTTATCACAGTATTCCAAATGAGGATATTGTGTACTGCAGTTTTGAATAGTTATTTCTAATTTCAATTTCATTTATTTCCAAATGACAGTAAGCCTTTTATGGCCAATCTTGTCACATAAAACATTGGCAATACAATATTTTTGACATTTAAGTTACTTTTAGTCTCGAACAGAGTTATTCTGTAGATCCGTTTCTATATACAGTAGTTATAGTACTTAATCTCGGTTCACGACATAACCAAGATCAAGTGCAGGAATTCTTTAAAATGTTCGAAAATATGTTAATTATCACAAAACTTTTATGTACATACATGCAAAACTTTCGATATATTTGAGATTTTAAAATCTCTTTAGAAAATGCTACAGCATTCAAATTCATAGTGGTGAAATTTGATTTCATACGCTTTTGATCTCATAAGGATCTATTTTATAAATACTTTGATCGTTCAGCTAGCCGAATATACCATTCTAGTTTTACTTGTCAATCTCTCTACAGAAATGGATCATGTTATATAGGAATATCTACGAAAACGTAGAATGAATTAAAAACAACTGTATTTCTTTAAATTCGTCTCTACACAGTTTTTCAGATGACCAAATATTGAATCCAATAAATATCTTATACTAATATGACAGCAAAAATGTTCAGTATAGAATTTTAATTCTTGAGTGCTTAAATTGTAATTGGGCCCATTTAAAGCATTTAAGATTTAAATTCTGTTAAAAATCATGTGATTCCCTTTAAATATCTTTGTAATAGTAAAAAAATTATTTTCAAATATGTAAATATTTAGCGAAAAAGAAAAAAATCCTCTTCACTTAAATCCCACATATCATTCATTCATAATACACATTGTTTGTCTTGTCTATTTTATGACATACAAAACATGAAAGACAAACGTTTTTCGAGTCTATAAAATAAAATACAAGACAATGTAAATATATTTATAAAGTATAAGAAAAATCTGAAAAGAACAAACAAATTCAATGCCAATATGTCTGCCTATTTATGAGTAACAAAATCATAGATACAACAGCCATATGTTTGTTATAATAAATATACAACACATGAGTGTTAATATGGAAAATAGAAGGCAATGAGAACCTAATAAAGGGCCTTAATATTCCAATGGGAATATCTAAATAGACAGAACTAGTACTTAAAAAAATATTGGTCATTTGTAAAATGTATAACTAAAAATAAAAATAACTAAAAATAAATAATCTGATTTTTTTATAAACTGTGTTGTTGGTCTTCGACAAATGCGCAATATTTATTATAAAAATATTACTCATACCTCACGTAGGTCGTATGAAAGTTGAAAACTTGTTATTTATCGATCAAATAAAATGCTCAAAATATTTGTTGTATTTCCTAGAGAATTTTAAGTTTTATAAAATATCTAAATTTACGAGTAGAATGGTTTTATTTGTGTATCGTCAATTGTTTCCCAACTTTCAAAATAATTCCTATTTAAAGAACTGTTTCGACAGTACCTTAAGCCTTTTATTTGAAGGCCCTATTAATTCTAGCCCTTAAGTGTGTAAATATTTTGTTGTACACTCTGATTTATAACATACTTTCTTAAGCACTTGCAAATAGATTTACGACGACAGTTTCTAAAATATTCACTATACTAACAACAACTGTCCAACGGACATATCACGATTACTCTCGTTTATTTAAGCATGCATATGCATGTTAAAGGGGGGGGGATACAAAAAAAAATAAAGACGAAAACAAAGCATACAAAAAAAGAAGTCTTAGAAAGAATGGAAGACAATGATGAAAATGAAGAAACACAGCTTGCCAATAGCTGGCTGGGCTCTGATGTCTCTGATTGTAATTATTTTACTGAAATATAAAACGTAACGAAAAAGACAATGTTTAACAGAGTAGTAAAAGAATGCAATATTGCAATAAAATGATTTCATATAAAAATAATTATAAGAAAGATATGAGATGATAAGGAAAATAGATAATGGGGCAAGATTTTCATAGTAGAATCATATATAATTATTGGTTGACTTTAATATTAAAATTTGCGAGGAGAAAAAAGGACTCAGGATAAACTATTCATATAATTAACATTCGTAATCAAACTTTTTATATATAAAATAATTTTTTTGTTCAATATACATATATGAGTAACAAGATCACCTCTATTATCAAAAAATTTTATTATTTTTTAATATACATATTTATTCATAAGAAAATCAGAGCAGTATTATACAAGAGGAAGAGTAATTAAGATCCTTTATAAAAATTAGAAAAATAATTTTTAAAATGTTATATTAATTAATAAAATAATACAAATTTTACTACAAAACTATTTGTGTAATTTCGAATCAATTGAATCGACTACATTCCACAACTGAACACTTGAAATGGTTGTAGATCTTTTGTAGCTCCATTAGCATTATCTACGTAAGTTCATAAATTGAGTAATTTTACTTAAATACATTAAGGTTTGGTCGACAACTACGCGGTCTAAAACTATTTTTTGACTCTTAGCAAGATTGCACAGTTTGTCCGTCTCTCTGAAGCATTTTTTTTTGTGAGATGCAGAAAAAGAGGATAATGTATAAGAGCACACGAAACTAAGCCTAAGGTGTGGATCTTCATTTATGATCATAGTAAAATTGTAAGCAATCTTTGTAGAGAATGTATTTTATTTTTTCTTTGTTTTTGCAGTATAAGTCTTGTGCAAACTAATTTTTATGATATCCTGCAAGATTTTTTTTACCAGCTTTATATAGTTGACCAAGAAAGTTGATTGCTTGCGTCTAGGCGGCACCCACGTCCTCTGTTAAAAATGCATATATTGCATCAAAAGACAGACATACACTTACAGATTGAAAAAAAATCTTGAACGTTTTTTTTCTTCTTTAGTATGTTTTGGTGCTTTTGGTTTTCTTCTAAATTGTGGTAATTGCACTCACGTGATTGATCACTCGTGCATAAGAACCATATTGTAGACCTTACTGCTTGTTGTTTTTGTTGTTGTTGTTATTGCTGCTGTCGCTGTTTGTGCAATTTTATTCCCAGTCTCTTTGCAACAACTGCAATAAAGCTATCGGTTGCATAAAGCAACAATGGATTTCAATGAAATTTGAGACTGTTTGATGATGATGCTCTGCGACCTTGGCTTTGAATACACGGTCTGGCTGTTGGTTGTATATGATTGTGTGTGAATAACACACAATGTGAAATGGTCTATAGATATTATATTATCATTTCTACTATAGTTGGAAGTGGAGTACCTTAAGTTGTTTATATCATTTGTTATGATTTATCGTTTTTGGGATTGTTTATTGAAAAAATAAAAATAATCAATTATACTAAAGCCATGTAATTGCCGGTTGCAAAAAAAAAAAAATCTAAGCCAAGTGTTGAAAAATCACTACAATATTTGAGATGACAGAAAATTCCAAAAAAATAAAAATCTTTTCCGAAAACTTTATAGACATATCTATAAAGAACTTTTAATTCGACCAATTTCTTAAATATACATCCGTCTTATTTCCCTTATTATTTCTTATAATCATGCCATAATACTGAAGAAAAGATGGACACACAGAATTGCTGTAGCTCAATACCGCCAGTATGTATATTTTCATTTTCGTCGTCTTTAATAACGCCATTGCTGTTGTTGTTACCGTCATAGTAGGAAGGCCACGAAGTTGCTTAAACAAACAAAAGTACTTTATTATCCTTAATGTGCATTATTCAACCGAGTGATATATAAGTTTTCATTAGCCCTGTTGTTGTCAGTCAGTCATCCAGTCATGCAGCCTTAGCATCTTATACTACGTTGAATGTAGAGTCAACATTGTTGTTTGTTTCTTTAAAAGGTCTTCAACAAAGGTCAAATAAATCGAAACTGCATAAAACGTACGTATGCTCATACGATAAAAAAATAGTGGCTGCGCATGAGCAAAACTTGATGGTGATGGTATTGCCGTAGTTGTTGCTGCTGTTAGTTGCAAGATTTTGCTTCTACTTGGTTGTTTTATTTTTCATATTCAGCTTGATCTTTTAGTTCAGTATTTTATTAAATGTTATTGAAGATTTACGCGAACTATTTCAGTAAAATGTGTTGAGTAGAATGGTCATATCAATTGAGGAAATATATACAATGAATTACGAGGGTGGTTGGATAAGTTTTTATTATATCTATCTATCTGTCTATCTATCTATCTATCTATCTATCTATCTATCTATCTATCTATCTATCTATCTATCTATCTATCTATCTATCTATCTATCTATCTATCTATCTATCTATTTATCTGTCCTAGAGCTATATATATCTTAATTCGATTTTTATTAAAAATTTTTAAACAGTTGTTTACTAACTTAATAAACCACCCTCCCTACAAAATTTAACCGCCATTCAAAATCGGTCTTTATACCTTACTGGACCTTTTTTCTCATTCATTCCTAGTTGTTGTTGAAGATCAGCAATTTATTTTGTTCAAATTTTAGTTGACGTTTTGCTGTTGTTTATGTGACAGCATAAGTGGCTGCACATGCGTCAATAGCAATACAGCAACAACAATAAAATACCAAAAAAATTAATGAATGCGGATACCAAAATTAATTTATATTTAATATCGCAGCATAAAAACAAAGCTCTCACACGAACATTGAACACAACACAAAAGCATTAATCTATAGTAAACTGTCGTTACAACAGTTCAACCGTTATCAATTTTCCAATAATTATGGTTTATTTAGAAGGCACTATTTACAATATGAATACACCATGTTCTCTTATAAGGAAATCATAATAAGAGTAAACTTTTGTACAGACATGGAGTGTAAAATTCATTAATACATATACAAGATCAAATAACATTTTCTCATGATTTAAGTTGTATTAGAAAAAAAATTATAACATTATTTAGTTGGTAACGAAAAAAAAAAAAATAATTGTTACAATTTGTTTCTGTTGCTGTATTTTTTAGCTATTATATAATAAGGAAGTCAAAATTGTTTATTAAACCATATTTTGCATGTAAATGCAAACAAATCGTCAGACATAAAGAAAGACAGACAGACAGCTATGTGCATAGGCAGTTGTTTGGATGGATGGACAGACTTATAGATATATGGAGGCTAAAGTAGACATTAAATGTTTATGAATATTAATTTTCAATCCCATTTCATTATTTTGTTCATTTTATAACATTTTTACAATAAAAAAATGTTAAGAAGATTTAACCCTATAAAGGTTGTGTTTCAGATTTACATACATAACATATTTTTTCGTGAAATCCCGACATACGCTTTGAATATGTAAATAGATAATTTCTTCTATGGGTTAAGATTTTAGAGCATCTTCTTTTATTTTCGTAAGATTAAAAAGTTTTTATCAACCTTTTAAGGATTAATATATCTTCATCATAAGAACAATAATATATTTCTTTTAAATTTATTTTCTCGTAAAAACAAAACTAATTAAGAAAAACCATGAATTGGGCGGAACCGATAATATTGCATACATGGCATCTTTGTTGGTTGCTTAGTTCTTTAGTCTGCATGATAGTCAAAGAAGTAGGATATTCTACGTTTGTGTTTTTTTTAAATTTCTATCTCATGTCTAGCACTGCATACAGGAGGAGTAAATCAAGTCCAAAAAGTAAACATAGCTAACAATTCATTGACAGAGATTGCTATGATTTTTAAACTAAACATCGAAATATTCAAAATCATCTATCTATCTGACCATACCTATTTACAAACATGGAACATTAGTGGAGTAGGTTAAGAAATTCTATATGAAAATCTGGTAGTTAAGTTTGGTTGAAAGGTTTGCAACTTTCATATCATTAAGCACAATGAAGTCTAATGAAAACAGATTTCGGTAGCTCGGGTTGAACTTAGATATATTTGCCTATGAATTAATAAAGAATTTTTTGAAAGTTATCTTTAAGGGAACAACATTCCAAAGCTACCGATTGCTTTAATTCATTTGCCCAATTGACAATCGGTGTTGTAAGGTTGTATCGTAGTATGTCGTATTTTTTTTTATTATTGATTTTTTGTTTCCAAAAATTTTATTTGAAAAACTTTTATGAAATACAACGTTACAACGATACGACATCGATTGTGACATTCGGCGTCATTAGAGGTCAGATGAGGTACTTACAATATTCGCTTTCAATTACATGCTTCAACAAGTCAGTACAAATAGGGAGATTAATAATTGAGTGCCTGCTTAGAATATGATCCTCTATCTCGAGCTCATTAACCAAATGTTGTACTTACGAAAACAGAAAGTGAAAAATTCTGTTTTACACATTAAACAAATAATACCTAACATTCTCTAATCCAAATAGTACAAAATTTCTTTATGGACTAGGACGGTAGTGATATTTTAATTGATTTCCTTATTGACTAGGAGCGCATTGTCCTAAAACAGTAGTGATATTAATGATACTCTCATTAATTAAGAGTTATTTGCTTTACCCTTTCTGTATCATATCACAATAAATATTTGTAAATATTTAGGCCTGACTTTGATATGAATATATTTATAAAAAAATCAACAAATATTCCTAAAATACTTCAGACATTGTTGCCAAAAACTAAAATAACACAAACATACAGGGTACAAATGAAATCGTTTTTGCCACAATAAAATAATGAAAAACTTGTTATTTTTCTCATAATAATTTCTTTTCTAAAGACTTACCTATTCTGGTCTGTTTTTCATATCTGTCTGTCCAGGCGCACATGCGCTTAATCCTAGTTTTAAGCTAAATTGTCTATTATTAAGCTTAATCTTTGCCTTCAATCTATTTGGGTTGCAACGTGCTTCTGCAACTTATTGAGCTGAAGCAAAGAAACTCAAGTGGTTTGTTGGTTCATTGCTTTCTTGGTTCAGTGGTTGACTGGCTGGTTGACTAGATGACTTGCTAGCTGGCTCACTTGCACACAAAAATTTAAATCCTACAAAAAAAAACTTACAATATTGATGTGTTGCCGTTATAACAATTTTCCACTGAGCAATAACAATTTGAATATTAAACATGCCAACATTATTCAGCAACTGCTGCTGCTACAATATTGGCATTAGCAATCTTTTTTTCTACTACTGCACATAAAGTAGTGCTAGTGAAACATTAAATCAGTTGATGTCTTAAGGGGGGTATGGGAGTTTTCAGTTGCTGTTAAGTTTCTTCTACAATATATATTTTTAAGTTTTTTTTACTTAGTTATTGACTGACATTAGTTGGCTGTTTCTATGCTCTTGGTTTCATTTTTGCTGCCTTTTTGCTGTTATTATTTATTTTCTTCTTTTCAGTTGCTAATGTCAAAGATTTTTATACAATTTCTTTACTTCTTCGATACTGTTTTATCTCTAATGCAATCAACGTCAAAGCTAATGTGCGTCAACAATATCAACAATTCTCTTCATTTTGTACGTTAGTTTGCATCGAGAGGTTTGGGGGCTGCCAAAGAGGAGTATACGATTTATAAGAAGGAGGTAGATATGACTTTCTTTTTTAATGGCTTCAAATTTAAACTCTATATAATATACAATGATATCCCTAAGGCTGGGTTATAATCATTAAAAGAACTTTTTTCTTTCTTGACTTTTCTTTTTGTTTCATTTTGTTTTGCTTTACCGTTATACTACCATTATTCTTAAGTTTTCCATTTTTATGGTAGCAAAGGAAAATTACAGGAAATAGATAGAAAATTAACAAAAAAAAAAAGTATCTTACGGTCCAACAAAAGACCACCAAAGTTGTTTTTTGATTGACACTTTAAATCATCGATACTGGCAGAAAATAATATGGGTCAAATTGGCGAAGTAATAAACTACCAAAAAATAAAAAATTTGATTTCTTATTTTCGGAAATATAGTAGGAAGCTAATGTTGAAGATAATATTAATCGTGATTCAATCAAATAGGTCCTATTTATAATTGGTTATTTAATATTTACAAAGTTCTCAAATTTTGGTCAAGAACAACAAAGACGTAAAGCTATGTTGCAACAAAAATTGACTTTGTGATCACTCATATTTCCCACCAAAAATCAATATTTTTATCAAAAATCTATAATCGGCTGTAGTTCCTTAAATAACGCTCCAATTAAGAAAATAGGGAAAATCTGTGATCACTCATATTTCCCACCAAAAATCAATATTTTTATCAAAAATTTATATCAGCTGTAGTTCCTTAAATAACGTTCCAATTGAGAAAATAGTGAAAATTTGTGATCACTCATATTTCTCACCAAAAATCCATTTCATTGTGAAAACTCTTAAATCGGCTGTAGTTCCTTAAAAAACGCTCCAATTGAGAAAATAGTGAAAATTTGTGATCACTCATATTTCCCACCAAAAATCCATTTTTTTATGAAATATCCTAAATCGGCTGTAGTTCCTTAAATAACGCTCCAATTGAGAAAATAGTGAAAATCTGTGATCACTCATAATTCGCACCAAAAATCCATTTATTAATGAAAATCTTAAATGGGCTGTGGTTCGTTAAATTACGCTCCAATTGAGAAAATAGTGAAAATCTGTGATCACTCATATTTCCCACCAAAAATCTATATTTTTATAAAAAATCTATAATCGGTTGTAGTTCCCTAAATAACGCTCCAATTGAGAAAATAGTGAAAATCGGTGATCACTCATATTTCACACCAAAAATCAATATTTTTACAAAAAATATATAATTGACTGTAGTTCCTTAAATAACGCTCCAATTGAGAAAATAGTGAAAATCTGTAATTACCCATATTTCCCAAAAAATCGATATTTTTATAAAAGATCTATAATCGACTGTAGTTCCTTAAATAACGCTGCAATTGAGAAAATAATCTATAATTGGCTGTAGTTCCTTAAATAACGCCCCAATTGAGAAAATAGTGAAAATCTGTGATCACTCATAATTCGCACCAAAAATCCATTTATTAATTAAAAATCCTAAATCGGCTGTAGTTCCTTAAATAACGCTCCAATGGAGAAAATAGTGAAAATCTGTGATCACTCATATTTCCCACCAAAAATCCATTTTTTTATGAAAAATCTATAATCGGCCGTAGTTCCTTAAATAACGCTCCAATTGAGAAAATAGTGAAAATCAGTGATCACTAATATTTCCCACCAAAAATCCATTTTTTATGAAAAATCTATAATCGGCTATAGTTCCTTAAATAACACTCCAATTGAGAAAATAGTGAAAATCAGTGATCACTAATATTTCCCACCAAAAATCCATTTTGTTGTGAAAAATCTTAAATCGGCTGTAGTTCCTTAAATAACGCTCCAATTGAGAAAATAGTGAAAATCTGTGATCACTCATATTTCCCACCAAAAATCAATATTTTTATCAAAAATCTATAATCGGCTGTAGTTCCTTAAATAACGCTCCAATTGAGAAAATAGTGAAAATCTGTGATCACTCATATTTCCCACCAAAAATCAATATTTTTATAAAAAAATCTATAATTGGTTTAGTTCCTTAAATATCGCTCCAATTGAGAAAATAGTGAAAATCTGTAATCACTCATATTTCCCACCAAAAATCCATTTTTTTTAATTCTTAAATCGGCTGTAGTTCCTTAAATAACGCCCCAATTGAGAAAATAGTGAAAATCTGTGATCACTCATATTTCCCACCAAAAATCAATATTTTTATCAAAAATCTATAATCGGCTGTAGTTCCTTAAATAACGCTCCAATTGAGAAAATAGTGAAAATCTGTGATCACTCATATTTCTTCACCAAAAATCCATTTCATTGTGAAAACTTTAAATCGGCTGTAGTTCCTTAAATAACGCTCCAATTGAGAAAATAGTGAAAATCTGTGATCACTAATCTTTCCCACCAAAAATCCATTTTGTTGTGAAAAATCTAAAATAGGCTGTAGTTCATTAAATAACGCTCCAATTGAGAAAATAGTGAAAATCTGTGATCACTCATATTTCCCACCAAAAATCCATTTTTTTAAATCTTAAATCGGCTGTAGTTCCTTAAATATTGCTCCAATTGAGAAAACAGTGAAAATCTGTGTTCAGTCAAATTTCCTTTAAAAATCAATTTTTTTATGAAAAATCTTAAATCGGCTGTAGTTCCTTAAATAACGCTCCAATTGAGAAAATAGTGAAAATTTATGACCACTCATAATTCGCATCAAAAATCCATTTTTTAATGAAAAATCTTAAATCGGCTGTAGTTCCTTTAATAACGCTCCAATTGAGAAAATAGTGAAAATTTGTGATCACTCATATTTCCCACCAAAAATCCATTTTTTTATGAAATATCCTAAATCGGCTGTAGTTCCTTAAATAACGCTCCAATTGAGAAAATAGTGAAAATCTGTGATCACTCATATTTCCCACCAAAAATCCATTTTTTAATGAAAAATCTTAAATCGGCTGTAGTTCCTTAAATAACGCTGCAATTGAGAAAATAGTGAAAATCTGTGATCACTCATATTTCCCACCAAAAATCTATATTTTTATAAAAAAAATCTATAATCGGCTGTAGTTCCTTAAATAATGCTCCAATTGAGAAAATAGTGAAAATCTGTGATCACTCATATTTCACACCAAAAATCAATATTTTTATAAAAAATATATAATTGACTGTAGTTCCTTAAATAACGCTCCAATTGAGAAAATAGTGAAAATCTGTGATCACTCATATTTCCCACCAAAAATACATTTTTTTATGTAAAATCTTAAATCGGCTGTAGTTCCCTAAATAACGCTCCAATTGAGAAAATAGTGAAAATCTGTGATTACTCATATTTCCCACCAAAAATCCATTTCATTGTGAAAACTCTTAAATCGGCTGTCGTTCCTTAAATAACGCTCCAATTGAGAAAATAGTGAAAACCTGTGATCACTCATATTTCCCACTAAAAATCCATTTTTTTTTATGAAATATCCGATATCGGCTGTAGTTCCTTAAATAACGCTCCAATTGAGAAAATAGTGAAAATCTGTGATCACTCATAATTCGCACCAAAAATCCATTTATTTATGAAAATCTTAAATGGGCTGTAGTTCGTTAAATTTCGCTCCAATTGAGAAAATAGGGAAAATCTGTGATCACTCATATTTCCCACCAAAAATCTATATTTTTAAAAAAATCTATAATCGTCTGTAGTTCCTTAAATAACGCTCCAATTGAGAAAATAGTGAAAATCTGTGATCACTCATATTTCACACCAAAAATCAATATTTTTATAAAAAATATATAATTGACTGTGGTTCCTTAAATAACGCTCCAATTGAGAAAATAGTGAAAATCTGTGATCACTCATAATACGCACCAAAAATCCATTTATTAATGAAAAATCTATAATCGGCTGTAGTTCCTTAAATAACGCTCCAATTGAGAAAATAGGGAAAATCTGTGATCACTCATATTTCCCACCAAAAATCAATATTTTTATCAAAAATCTATAATCGGCTGTAGTTCCTTAAATAACGCTCCAATTGAGAAAATAGTTAAAATCTGTGATCACTCATATTTCCCACCAAAAATCAATATTTTTATCAAAAATTTATAATCGGCTGTAGTTCCTTAAATAACGCTCCAATTCCTTAGTGAAAATCTGTGATCACTCATATTTCCCACCAAAAATCAATATTTTTATCAAAAATCTATAATCGGCTGTAGTTCCTTAAATAACGCTCCAATTGAGAAAATAGTGAAAATCTGTGATCACTCATATTTCCCACCAAAAATAAATATTTTTATCAAAAATCTATAATCGGCTGTAGTTCCTTAAATAACGCTCCAATTGAGAAAATAGGGAAAATCTGTGATCACTCATATTTCCCACCAAAAATACACTTTTTTATGTAAAATCTTAAATCGGCTGTAGTTCCCTAAATAACGCTCCAATTGAGAAAATAGTGAAAATCTGTGATCACTCATATTTCCCATCAAAAATCCATTTTTTTATAAAAAAATACAAAATCGGCTGTAGTTCCTTAAATAACGCTCCAATTGAGAAAATAGTGAAAATCTGTGATCACTCATATTTTCCACCAAAAATCAATATTTTTATAAAAAATCTATAATTGGCTGTAGTTCCTTAAATAACGCTCCAATTGAGAAAATAGTGAAAATCTGTGATCACTCATATTTTCCACCAAAAATCAATATTTTTATCAAAAATCTATAATCGGCTGTAGTTCCCTAAATAACGCTCCAATTGAGAAAATAGTGAAAATCTGTGATCACTCATATATCCCACCAAAAATCCATTTTATTGTGAAAACTCTTGAATCGGCTGTAGTTCCTTAAATAACGCCCCAATTGAGAAAATAGTGAAAATCTGTGATCACTCAAATTTCCTACAAAAAAATCAATTTTTTTTATGAAAAATCTTAAATCGGCTATAGTTCCTTAAATAATGCTCCAATTGAGAAAATAGGGAAAATCTGTGATCACTCATATTTTCTCACTTTTCCCACCAAAAATCAATATTTTATCAAAAATCTATAATCGGCTGTAGTTCCTTAAATAACACTTCAATTGAGAAAATAGTGAAAATCTGTGATCACTCATATTTCCCACCAAAAATCCATTTTTTTATGTAAAATCTTAAATCGGCTGTAGTTCCCTAAATAACGCTCCAATTGAGAAAATAGTGAATATCTGTGATTGCTCATATTTCCCACCAAAAATCAATATTTTTATAAAAAATCTATAATTGGCTGTAGTTCCTTAAATAACGCTCCAATTGAGAAAATAGGGAAAATCTGTGATCACTCATATCCTACCAAAAATCAATATTTTTATCAAAAATCTATAATCGGCTGTAGTTCCTTAAATAACGCTCCAATTGAGAAAATAGTGAAAATCTGTGATCACTCATATTGCCCACCAAAAATCAATATTTTTATCAAAAATCTATAATCGGCTGTAGTTCCTTAAATAACGCTCCAATTGAGAAAATAGTGAAAATCTGTGATCACTCATATTTCCCATCAGAAATCGAGATTTTTATGAATAATCTTAAATCGGCTGTAGCTCATTAAATATCGCTCCAATTGAGAAAAAGTGAAAATCTGTGATATTTGCCACCAAAAGTCGATATTTTTATTAAAAATCAAAAATCGGCTCATATTTCCCACCAAAAATTGATATTTTTTTGAAATATCTTAAACCGGCTGTAGTTTCTTAAATATCGCTCCAATTGAGAAAATTGTAAAAATCTGTGAAAATCAGTCACATTTGCCACCAAAAATATATATTTTTATTAAAAATTAAATAATGTAAGTAATTTTTCAACTTCTCTTATTGAAAATTAATTGCCCATTACAGCATTTAAATCCTTTCTTTTTTATTAAGATTTTTCCGACAAATAAAATAATTATGTCTGCATAATGTAGGTTAATAAATTATTAAAAAAATGAAGTGTAGTCATGTAGAAAATATATGAAAATTGGTTTTAAAAATTTAAAATATAATTTCCGTCTTTACAAGCTTTTCAGTGTTTAATATTAAATAAATAAATGGATGTGAATGGATATTTGCATGTTCATCTATTGTAGAGTTTATGAGTATCGTATGGGAACTGTATTGGTATGAAAAAATATAAATCCCTTGAGAATTAGCATACATTTGCGAAACATTCTATTATATTGTAAATTACTCATACAACAGTATATAGTGTAGCGTCTGAAAAGAATGAGGCAGTAAGTAGTATAATCATTAAACTACTTACTCCTTAACTTATGCAACGGAAACTAAATGAATAGAGAACTAATTTTGTAATAACTTATATAATAGTTTGTAATAATTATTTAAAAGTAAAGTTCTTGATTTTAAAATAAAAACTTCAAAACTATTGAGTTGGTTAATTTAAGCTTAATTTCAACTTACGATACAATTCCTTTTAATCACTGTCATAAATAAATGTAATATTTATTAAAAAACCTTTTCGAAAAACTCGAAAGCAAATCCCAAATAAATGAAAACGAAATAAAATAAAACGATAATAGTAGTTAGCCATGCTCCCAATGTTCTTTGTTCATCCACTCCTTGCCACATTTTACGCAACTTCCGTTGCTTATACAAAAAATAAAACAAAAAAACAAGAACGAAAACATCTCAAAGGATACAAGAAGAAAAAAATAATTCATTATTAATAATTCAATAACTAAAAATTAATTATCCTTTTGGCAACAAAGAGCAAAAACATATGTATGTATAAATTTATTTTACCCCTCACATTCTTACCATTCACTCATGCCCTTTATACTTGCAACATTCTAAACCACATTTCAGCTTTCAGTAAATGCGACAGGAATCGTTTGTGAGTAAGTATGTGTGTGTATTAGTGTATGGAAGTATGTTTAAAAAGCAGTAAAGCGGAAATGTTGCATATTAACTGAAAAACCACCTCCATATGTTTGCTGAGTGTTAGACGAAGCATAAGAAACTACCAGTTACTGGTTAGATGGAATACGAATATTTTTTGCAATCCATACACACACACTCGCTTATTTTCGTATAAAGAGTGTAGTACTTTAGTTGAAATGAAAACAACTTTGCTTTATACTTTTGGCTCATAAAATCAGCAAAATAAAAATGAATGTGAAAAAAGCAAATTGTGAATATGTTTTGGCATCCATTTGCCAAAGCTCATCAAATATTCAACATATTATTAAAACAAGTATCAGCAGCATATTGTGCCTAACAGGGTGATCACAATGTTGTGCGGAGGAAAAGATACATTTAGCAAATTTAAAAATTGATATTAAGAAGTTTAACTTAATAAATACACTGTAAGAGTTTGTATAATGGAGGAAATATGATCAATATGTGAAGTTATATAAATATATATAAGTACCTTAAATCAAAAACGCAGACTTAACCAGTAAACTTAAACTTGTTATAACTAAAAAAATCGATGTTTATATAAAATTACAATAACACCTTAACAAATATTTGTCTTCCAAATTACAATTTTCATAAGAAAATTAGAAATAGTTTATTTTTTCAAAATATGTATGCAAGAACATAAATATTGTGTTGCATACACCAATTTTTTTAGTAACATTTTCACATATAAATATATAAATCCATATAAATAAACAAGCAACCACTAACTGACTATAACAACTACATGCATCATACACACACACTCAGCAACATATATGTACATACATACAAAGAAATGCCACAATCTCCACTTAAACTCTAATATTGCAACACGTCGTCGTTGTACACCAATACGTATACGTAACATAAATACCACTATTACAAATAAACAAAACAAAAATCATACAACATTTCATTAGAAATTTATAAAGATGATGACGTCTAAGTAAATGGATAAAAAGCAGCAAAGAGCACCGCCCAAATAAAACAAGAAAACATGCCAAAAATTATAATAAAAAATTTAAAGGAAAAACCAAGGATTTTCGAAAAAATGTAAGCCGGATGGGATTGCACACATTTCTAAAAAATTATACAATTTGTTTTTTTTTCAGTATTAAAAAAGTTTTTGTTTTTTTTTATTTTTACTTACAACAAACTTTGTCTATCCGATGCTTCTCTTACCTATGTATGATGTTTCAATGACGATGATGGCTCTTAAAACTTAACTTTAAATACAGATTTTTGTTATGTAGCATAGTTGATGTTGAACTTTATTCTGGCTTCCAATTTAGCTGCAAGCTGTACCTTGCTCGCCCTCGCGTAAAAGAAAAGCATAAAATGTAAAGTAAATAATACGAAATTAAATAAATTATTAAAAGAAAACATTGAAGTTATTTTCGCATTTATATTTGGAATTACCTAAAAAATCCACAAAAACAAAAACCAAAATAAAAAGGGGAGAGAAAACGAATAAAGATGATACGAATCAAAAAGCAACAAAATACTACCGGATATTAAGGTAATGTTTCTTGAACTAAAAGGCAGAGGTTCCGAAACTTTTTACTGTAGTACTCTACTTTCAGTTCTAGTTTAGTTCAGTTCTAGTTCAGTTCTAGTTCAGTTCTAGTTGAGTTCTAGTTGAGTTCTAGTTCAGTTCTAGTTCAGTTCTAGTTCAGTTCTAGTTCAGTTCTAGTTCAGTTCTAGTTCAGTTCTAGTTCAGTTCTAGTTCAGTTCTAGTTCAGTTCTAGTTCAGTTCTAGTTCAGTTCTAGTTCAGTTCTAGTTCAGTTCTAGTTCAGTTCTAGTTCAGTTCTAGTTCAGTTCTAGTTCAGTTCCAGTCCTAGGATCTATAGTTCTTCTGAAATCGGAAAATTAGAACAACAGGATTGATTTATTGTTAGACTGTAACAATATTTGAAATGTATCGAACATATTTGAGAATCACTGCAGTGATGCTCACTACCACTATCGCTACACTTATGTCCATAAAGATAGACGATGCAAAAAAATAAAGGAAGGAATTAAAACAACAAAATAACAACCACATCTGTCGGAATTCATGCTTAGTCGATTTTCAATTAAGATAAGTTTTTACCGTATTACGTTTACGTTTGAAATGTAAGGATTTTTATTTCCAACACAATATTATGTATTTAAACTTAGTTTTGGTAGTTATAACTTATGCCGTCTATATAAACATAAGTATAAAAGTATTTCGATATGCGGACTTGATCTCTTTTTTTTTGTGCTCTAAAAACCTTTTGTTTATTTATTTTTATCGACCGTCGTAACAGGATTCCAACATAAATACTTATATGTTACTTAATTTGATTTCCATTTTTTTTGGTTTGTTTTATAGTTGTTTTATATTGTTGCTTTTGTATGAGCAATCAGCAAAAAAATACTAAAGATTGAGAAACTTTGTTGTTTTTTCTGCACTTTTTTGAGTTTTAGTCCAGCATAAAATATATAATAACATCGTTAAAAATAGAAATAATATAAGAAAGTAAAACAAAAACTTTATATAATATTAAATTTCCCCTTCGAGCAGTTATTTTTGATGATAACCATTTGATAATGGTGCGTTTTTGTGTTTTTTTTACTTCCCTTTATTTTTGTTGGAAATTGAGAAAAAAGTATCATAAAACAAATAAAAACTTTAAAATTGGCTTGTTTGTCTAGACTGAATGAAATATACTCTAGTGTTTTCTATTATATTTAAAATGTACTTCTGTTGGAATTTGAATTAAAGAAAATAGAAATGATATTTAAATTAATGTTAATTAAAGCAATATATAGCTTAAGGTGATCTAAAACTTTAGTTCCTTATTTGCCTCAAAACCTTTCATAAAGATTACAAATTTACAGATACATCATTGAGTTTCGGTGTTAGCGATATCAGTTACGTATCAGAATCAGAGCCTTTGTCTCTCTCTCCTATATTCTATGATCACAAAAGAGAAAGTTTTCCTGTTGACTATTTAAAATAGTAAAAAAAGGAAATTTTGTATGAAAATTTTTGTTGTTTCTTATATTTTTTTATAAATCAAAAAAATGTTTCTTAAAAATCATAACAATTAAATTAGACAATCTTTAATTTAATATATTCTCCTTTAAAAAATATAAACATATTTAAAGAAATTTTACAATATTTCTAATGAAATTCAATTAAATGTAATTCTATTTGATTTTTTTTCCAACATTTGTTTTTATTATAAAATCTTCAATTTTAAAAGCAGCTCATACCCATCAACTGCACAGCATTAGAAGAGCAGGATGTAGCATCCATTGTCTATAGTATGAGTAGAATAATGATTTTAATGTTTTTAAGTGTATTTTGTATTTAGTAATTTTCATTCTTGTAGTTCAGAGATTGTTGTTTTATTTCTGTGTTCTTTTCCCTTTGGTGGTATTAGAAAACTTAATTAAGTTTACTATGCTGTTGTTCACATGCCACAATGACAACCCAAAAAATAAAGAAGAAAAAAAACAACCAATATAAGAAGAAAGAAAACATTTTTTTAATGTAAACACACATACTACCTACAAGTAGACATTTATCATGCCACATGTGAAAGTGCATATGACGACAATGCTAAAGTTTTAAAGCAGTCCCAATTGCCACCCACTTCAATAAATATCACACTATTGTAGAATTTTGATTTTTCTAGTCTAGCAAAAAACGAACACATACGTACAACAATATATAAAAAGTTGCATACACATGTTTGTGCATGCCACAACATGAGAATGCATGAAGAAAATCTTTAACCACAGAATATTCTTGTAGAATTCTTATGTTACATCCTTTTAAACACGTACTTTACATGTTTTTTTTTTTTTTTTTCTATTATTCTATATAAGATTCTTTCTCTTTCTCTATGATTCAAAACTCTCTCTCTCTTTTTGTTGCAAGTCTGCAAATCTTCGTGTGTGTATTTTTAGAAATGCAATTATATGAATGAAAAATTTTGATAGGTTTTCAAAAAACCACACTGAAAGAAATGATGTGTTGTGCGTGTCGGCATGTGGGTAGAATATTTAATCAAATACAATAACTATATTGCAAGTATGAAGTAAAGTGTTATACAATATAAAATTTGTCAATAATTTAGATTTTAAAATACAAAGACATTCTTTCGGTGTTGTATGTAGATATAATAGTGTCTAGAGAATTACAGACATTTTACTTAAATTATCATATTAAACTAACAAATTTCTATTTGCATCTATGTATATACAATTATAAAGTTTAGTTATCATTACATCTGATATCATTATATATGATGTGATAATAATCGTATGTTAGAAAGTTTAGTTTTTTTCTGTAAATATTGGGTGTAATTATAAATTGTTGAACATATGAAATTTTAAATTAAAATAGTGTTTTCTTTTTTCCTAAATAAGAAATCTTAAAGTATCGGAAGTTTTTTATATTGTTCATTCACTGTAAGGTCATAATCATTCTAAAATTTAATTTTCTAGACCCCATTATATTCGAAACGACAATTTACAAATTTTTGATTGAATTGTATATCTGCCAGCAATCTCGTGCATGGGTTTTTCTTTGAAGAAAGAACCTGAAGATACTATTTTAAAAATCCCGGAGGAGTTGCGTTTGAGATATCTAAAGACGATCGCATTCTAATTTGTTTATTAGGGAAGTACCTAGTAGTTGATAAAAATGCCTATATTAAGGTCATTTTGTTAATATTTCAGTCTGAAAAACAATACAATCATTGACAAATGAAGTATTTCTGAAAAGAACTATGGCTTTCAAAACTTTATCAAAGTCCGTGTGTAGGGTAACATAGGCAGAGGGTTGGTTCTAGACTGAAGGCATGTCCATATGTTCTTGATATCCAACATCCATGTACGTTACGTTTCGCTGTAGAAAGAGATGACAATAATATTCATAATGTTATGGTGAATGTGCAATATAAAGTTTAAAGCTTTTAATGGACTAGATCTTAAAGCGATTCAAATTCTAATGTATACTAATTTCTGAATGTATTATTGGTTGGTCCAGAGATCTCTATGTAAAACTAGATCTTACACTAGCTAGGTAAATCCTTTTAGTTGTTGGGCCTACTAAGTTCTAATTCTTTACCGAAGCTCTTACGGTCATTAATCACGTCTCGAAACATTTTTGGTACCAGTATCACAACATCGATCGCGTAAACAACAACTTTCTTACTTATCGACAGAAACTGACAAATGAGTTTTCTGAACCCTCTTTAATTTATCAAATGCATTTTCTCTCCAATATAGGCCTGTGAATTTTTGCGGTTTTAAGGCCCATCATTATCAATATATAGAAGGCCACTTAAGTTAATATGCTATTTTTCGAAAAACATTTGAAAGTCCAAACTATATGTTTGTCGACCTAAAACTGAAAATTAATTTAAGTTCAAAATAAAAAAAAAAAAAAATTCTTTCAACTGCTTGGAGTATTTCACAACGTCTTACAACATGCATGTAAAATGTATGTGCATACAGCAGCAGCAACTAGTCTTAAGTGTAAAGTTAAGTAACTCCCACGAACGCCATGTAAATATTTGCTAACAAAAATGAAATGAAAATTACATTTAGCTTAAAGCTCTCAACACAGAAGAACATGAGGGCTGAATGGGTGTATGTACTACTACAAAAACAATTCAATATAAGAAAAGATTTAGACTAAAAATAGCAAAGAAATACTAACAAAATTAAATACGTGCATTAGGAATATTGTCATCTAAATTGTTGTTTAAGTTAAAATATAATAAATTATTTTCATTTCGTACAATTTTATAGAATTCCTACTAATATTTAAACAATATTATGTTTATTATTACGATTATGATTAGTGAAAATAATTTTGTATGTTTATGTTTACAGGATAATAATAAACCGTAAAAATAAATACGAATAAAATCTGATTATTATGTAACAATATTTAAGCTTAAATTTGACTAAATAATATTGCGAAATTAGTTCCACTTCTATTAACATAATTGTGACCAAAGAAAAACAAATAAAAAGTAAAAGTTTATGGCGTACTTGAAACCTCCTTTAGATGAAAGTGATAAAATTCTCATTTAGTTTGGGGAGAAAAAAAAACTATTTACTACCACACTACTGTTTGCTCAATATCAAGATACAATTTTGTTTAATTTAGAGTTTTTCCCTTTTTTTGTTTTAAAAGAAATTTGCATTTTTGTTAAATATAATTTGGTTTTGGTTAAAATTTTCTCGTTTCATTTTTTTTTCCTGAAAGAAACATTTCAGTAACACCTGCCTTGTCCTTGTATCCAACACTTCTGTTGCGCAAAGTTATTTTGAGCTTGAGATTTAATTTACTTTTTGGAAGCTTTATTCTGGTATATGTTTAGTTTCTTTGTGACAAGAAGCATAGAGTAAGAGAAGAAGCCAATTTAACGCTTTGTTGGCAAAGTACAGCAGCAAAGTAACAACCACAATCACTAAAATATGGAGAATTTTGAGGAAAAAAGCTACAACAATAGTAGATAACAAGGACAACGGCAATAACAACAACGTATTTCAAAAAATTGTAACAATTTGGTAGAAGCAGAGTTAAAAGAGAGTGTTTTGATGAAAAGTTATGATTATGTTTTAAGCGAAGAGATTGCTTAAACTTATAATTAACAAAAGCTTTTAAAAGCTATTAATATTTTTAAATTAAGCACTAATAACTAAGTGAAGTAATATTTAACAAACGAAGGATCGTCTAAAATAAAGTTAAAAAAGGCAATGCTAAAACTTATAATTTAAAAAAAGCTTTTAAAAGCTATTAATGTTTTCAAATCTAAGTGGTTTGAATGACGGACTTTTTAATTCAAGTTTTTGATAAACTTTAAGTCATTTTCGAGAAATAAAGTAAAGCTTGTTTATTATCTTTAATCATTGTAACGCTTTAAAGTTCTGCACCCACAACTCAGCATAGAGAAAACCCACACACAAATTAAAAGCAAACTTTATCTTTTAGTAAAATTTGTGTATTAATTTAAATAAAAGTGTCGCCAAATGTTGATGTTGCATGCCAAAACTATGTTATACAGCAATAGTAGTAGAAGTAGCAGCAACAGCAGCTACTACAAAGATTCGAATTAAAAAAAAATTTTTTTTGAAACTAAAACTATATATAAGCAACGAATGAAAATGGATGTTGTAAAGAACTTATAAATATGCGGAAGGTAATTGGGAAAAGTTTTATTTTTCGTTACAATAATCAAATATTTGCTTAAAAGATACAAAACACAAACAAACACAATATTGTGCTGAAATATGAAAAAAAACCCCAAAGGACGACTGGACCTGGTAGGCAGGCAAATAGAAAACAAAATACAGAATATTGAAGCCCACCAATAGACAGGTGTAATTGTGGTTGGAAATTTCTCACCAAGGAATTTTGTTAGTTAAGTATAATGATAATGATGACAAGGCCAGAGAGACACAGATAAATTCCTTTAGTCTCCATGTTAAATTTCTTGCATATTAAGAGAATTTTAACACATTGTGGCAGACAATACGGGTGTGTTTTGTTTGGTTCTAGAAAACAGACAATATCATAAGCTTCTTAAAATTAATGCTAAATACAAGATAAAAATAAAATGAAAGTAGAATTTTTATTTCTGATAACTTTGCATAAAATTATCACACTTGTTTTCTTTTTGTTTTGAGAGCCTGTAAAAAGCAACGCATTTTAAGATTTATGATACTTGTATTGTAATTAACATAAATTTTATTTTTTATATTTATTTTCTTTTTTAGACAGGGTGTGAATATGTTAAAGTAATAAATGATATTAAAATTTGAAAAAATATTTCAGATTTTAAAGCAGTTAATAATTTTTATCAGTTCAAATTTTACCACTGACCAAGTCTATGGGGTTAAATATCGATCCGCTTTGGCAATCGTATACAGACTTGACTAAAGAAGAGTCTACATCAGCCTACAGCCTTGGTTATAGTGGATTTGACTACAGAACTGTCTATAGTCTTAACTATTGATCAGTTTATAGTATTGACTATACATAGGTTTGCACTTATGAATATAGATCAGTCTGCAGTCTTGATTATAGATCAGTCTAGTCTTGACTATTGAAAAGTCTATAGTCTTAACTGTTTATAAGTCTATAGTCTTAACTGTTTATAAGTCTATAGTCTTAACTGTTTCTATAGTCTTGACTATAGATCAGTCTATAGTATTGACTATAAATCAGTCTATAGTCTTGACTATAGATCAGTCTATAGTCTTGACTATAGATCAGCCTATAGTATTGACTATAAATCAGTCTATAGTCTTGACTATAAATCAGTCTATAGGCTTGACTATAAATCAGTTTATAGTCTTGATTAAAGGAAAGTATAGGTAGTCTTGACTTGATTAAAGGAGAGTCTAGATCAGTCTATAGCTTGACTATATTAGATTTGACTATAGAACTGTCTATAGTCTTCACTATTGATCAGCTTGTAGTCTTGACTATAGATCAGCCTACAGTCTTCACTATATATCAGCCTATAGTTTTAACTATAGATTAGTCTATAGTCTTTACTATAGATTAGTCTAGTCTTGAGTATTGATCAGTTTATAGTCTTGACTATAGATCAGTTTATAGTTTTGACTACAGATGAGTCTGTAGTTTTGACTACAGATCAGTCTATAGTCTTGACTACAGATCAATGTAGTCTTGACTATTGTCCAGATTATGGTCTTATCTGTTGATCCATCTATAGTCTTGACTATAGATCAATCTACAGTCTTAAATACAGATCAATCGTCAGTTTTGACTTTAGATCACTCTATAGTCTTGACTATAGATCAGGCTACAGTCTTCACTACAGATTAGGCTTCAGTTTTGAATATAAGTCATCTATAGTTTTTACTAAAGGTCGTCTATAGTCTAAAATCTATAAATTTGACCATAGATCAGTCTATAGTTATGACTATAGTTAATCAATGGAATTGAGTATTGGTCAGTCTACACTTTAATATTTAACACAAGTACTACAAATAGAAACAATGTGGAAACAATTTTTCTTTCTTCTGTTAAAAAGCTGAACTTTTGCAGTTTCAAAACAATCTTTTTTACTTTACATCTCAACAAATACAATTTATAATTATGTATTCAAAAGAAGAAGATGTAAATATTGAAGTTCATCGAGGAAGGTGTGCAAATAAAAATTTCTACAAAATTAAGATATACCGCCCTTATTTGAACTTTAAGATTGTTCTTTTTCTGACTGTTGGTTGGTTGGCATTTTCATTTCACTTTATATTGTTTTAACAATTAAACAATAAAAAGAAACACAAATTTTGTTTACTTTATTTTTGTTGTTTTTGTTTACGAACTTCTTGTTATTATTGCCTCACAATATAGCTATTTATGTGTGTATGTTTGTACAAAAAAAGTCTTAATTAATTAATAATGAATTTACATCATTTGTTATTAATGAAATTTATGAGAATATATGAACAAGTTAATGTAAATGTTTTAAAGCAAAATACTTAAACTGAACAACAACTCAAACCTTTATCATACAAATGGACTATTGAAAGAAAACTTCCTTTTTTGAAAGTGGGTGGTGGCGATAACATTAGTTTTTATGCAAAACAGTAAGTAAAAGTCTCAAGAGTCTTAAATTTGAAAACATAATTACAATTTGTTTGAAAAGCGCCCACCTTTAACTTCCTGCTTAAATAAAGAGTAAGAGAAAAAAATCCTCCCCTTATTATTTGACAGCAAAACAAACCTTAAAAGCAAATAAAATGTCTAATTGCTGTTTTGTGAAATTTTTGCTACAAATTGTCATAAATTTATAAATATTATTTTTAGTTAAAGTTTTTCGCAATAATTTAAATTTATGTTGAATTTGTTTCAAGAATATATAGAGACTGAGAAAAAAAGGTGTGAGTGAGTTAAAGATAAAATACGTTCGACAACAACAAAAAGAACAAAAATTTGCAAATGAAGAATGGTTGAAAATGGAAACATTACAAGTTTTACATGTGCATAATTTATTCAATTAAATTTTAGCTCATTTAAAAGACAAACAACACAACAATAAGAAGCAAAGTAAATGTGGCACAGTGGGTAAGAAGGTGACAAATATTTTTGATATTTTAGTTCAAGTTTAGCTCTGGGTTAGTTTTCAGATAAAATTCCGTTCCAGGTAAAATTCCGTCTTCCGTTTCCGTTTCAGTAAAGCGCTTACTTTAACTTAGAGATCTGTCAACTAATTGAATTTTTTTTTTACTTCAGAAAACACTGTGCAACATTAGCAATTTTAAGTGTAACAACAGCCAAATAGAAAAATGAACAAACAGCAAAAAATATATAAGAAACGGCTAAAACAACATGAACCATTAGCATTTTAAGCATAGAGAAACAATGAATGATGTTGCTTCACGAATCCAAAAGAACACAACTGGGTGCCACAAAATATCTCAAGTAATTTTTCGAACATCATGCCATACTACTTTAAATAAAAACAACATGAACATACGTGTATTAGCAAATAATCCATATGAGTTTTTAACTTCAAGAAACAAACATACAATTTCAGTATAAAACCAAAGGCGAAGAAGTGGCGGCAGCAACAGCAAAAGTATTACAGAATAATTAAGCTTTCTTAAGTATGATGATTTAGAATATTTAATGATTTAATTTATATTGGATTAAGTTATAGTCGTAAAATACATCATCTTACAACACCCTGTAAAGGCAATAACAAACAAAAGAACATTGAACAAAACAAACACACTCAAAGCAACAGCAACAAAAAAAAATTAAATAAAATTTTGTGTTGCACACATGTGCTCCCATTACTCAACAGTCTTAAATAATGCACAATAATCACATTCCATTTCGTACAAATTAGTTTCAATTGCCAGAAAACATAAGCATTCACAGCAAAAAAAAACGAACAAAAATTCAAACATAGTCTGTGTAACGAAAAATGAGAAATCAAAAACAAAACAAAAATCGGCAGCTACAGCAGCCAAAATAAAATTCAACATTAACATCCATAATAAAAAATTCAAAAAAAGTAACAAAAATAATAATATAACAGCAACAACAAGATAAAAAAAATGTGTAATAAGAAAAAGAAAAGGCACATTTCAATATTGTATGGTGGTACTCGACGATGAACATCAACAACAAAGACACTAAAAATTAAAATCAGACATAATGAGTCTCTTGCAAAATTAAAATCGCACAATAAGACGAAAAATGAAAGAAAAAAAAAACAAACAAACGAAAATACAGCATCCAAAAATAAGAAGCCTACAAAAGCATCCATCCAACCCCTTTTTTGCTTTATATACTCGTACTCTTGTTGTATATGTTGGGCTATGTATGGTTGGATGGATGATGCCTTCAAAAAAACAAACCATCCTCCTCTTGTTGTACAGCAACAGTAGCTTCACGTTATAAATGTTTACAATATTAAACGAAGAACTACAGCAAAAAAAATGGGAGCAATGAAATTAAAAAAAAAAAACTGAACGAACAGAAATTATTTCATTCATTAAAATTTAAAATGTCTTAATCTCACGAAAGAAATCAGAAATTTGCTTTTTTATGTATATTATTCGAGAGATGTGAAAAACTGTGAACTGAACACTCGAATCTAGAAGTAAAAAAATCATTGGATTAACGAAAACAAAATTTCGTTGTGTTCTTAAAATACTAAAAATTTTGTTCAGGACTGATCTAGCCAAGACTATGGGCAAATGCGTACTCAAGTGTACAGACTGATCTATAGTCAAAACTGTAGACTTTGCAATAACCCAAACTATAGACTGGTGGTAGTCAAGACTATATGTATTGATGTCAAGACTATAGACTGTTCTATAGTCAAGATTGTAGACTGTTCTATAGTCAACATTATAAACTGTTCCATAGTCAAGACTATAGACTGTTCCATAGTCAAGACTATAGACTGTTCCATAGTCAAGACTATAGACTGTTCTATAGTCAAGACTATAGACTGTTCTATAATCAAGACTATAGACTGTTCTATAGTCAAGACTATAGACTCTTCTATAGTCAAGACTATAGACTCTTCTATAGTCAAGACTATAGACTATTCTATAGTCAAGACTATAGACTGTTCTATAGTCAAGACTATAGACTGTTCTATAGTCAAGACTATAGACTGTTCTATAGTCAAGACTGTAGACTGTTCTATAGTCAAGACTGTAGACTGTTCTATAGTCAAGACTATAGACTGTTCTATAGTCAAGACTATAGACTGTTCTATAGTCAAGACTATAGTCTGTTCTATAGTCAAGACTATAGACTGTTCTATAGTCAAGTCTATAGACTGTTCTATAGTCAAGACTATAGACTGTTCTATAGTCAAGACTATAGACTGTTCTATAGTCAAGACTATAGACTGTTCTTTAGTTAAGACTATAGACTGTTCTTTAGTCAAGACTATAGACTATTCCGTAGACAAGACTATGAACTGTTCTATAGTCAAGACAATGAACTGTTCTATAGTCAAGATTATAGAATGTTCTTTAGTTAAGACTATAGACTGTTCTTTAGTCAAGACTATAGACTATTCCGTAGACAAGACTATGAACTGTTCTATAGTCAAGACTATGAACTGTTCTATAGTCATAAAGTACTTTATACTTTAGACTGTTCTATATTCAAGACTATAGATTGGACAATATTCAGGAATATAGACTGATCTGCAGTCAAGACGACAGAGTGATCTATATCCAACACTATAGACTGATCTATTGTCAAGACTATAGACTGATCTATAGTCAAGATTAAAGAATGATCTATAGTCAATGCTAAACACTGATCTGTGGTGAAGACTTTAGAGTCTAGAGTCGGAAGTTTAGACTGATCTATAGTTCATAGTCAACATAATAGACTGATCTATAGCAAAAGGCTTTGAACTGTTATATAATCAAAATTATAGATTGATTTATAGTCACAATATACACTGATCTATTATCAAAGCGGTAGACCGATTTCTAGTCTAGTCTCGACACATTATAGACAGATATAGAATCAGGACTATAGATTGATCAATGGTAAATATTGGAGACTGATATAAAGTGAAAATCTATGTAAATATATGACTTCTTATTAAGTGTTTAAAATCTTTGGAAACAACTTAATCCTTACTCCAATACCAAACCAAGCCAAACACCGATATAATTCAAAAACAAACTAAATGAATCAAAAAATACTGATGTCGCGCACAATATTTTTATTCCTTTCGTTCATTTGTTTGTTTGTTTATTTATTTGTCTTTTTAATTTTTACTCAAATCAAACTCATTCAGATGCAACATGATTTTTTATACATATATATTTTTATTTCCTTTTTTTTGTCATTCCTGCCGATACGCATCGTTTCTTTTCAGAAAATGCTTCAATTCATTGTAAATAAAAATAAATAAAAGCAGCAGCAAAAAAAATATTTACGAAAACAAAATAAAAATCACAATAAAAATAGTTGTTTCAGCAAATAAATAAAAGTGTAGACAAATAATCCACATCCCAAGCCCTGCACTATCTATACGAGACAAATTTTTGTATACAAGATTTTCAGTTGATAAACAGAAGTAAAAAAAACAAAAATAATCAGCGACAAAAAACGCACAAAGCAAACATTTACAAATTTTATGTCTTAAAGTGACACTTAAAGTTCGAAAATCCGATTGATCACATTTTGAAGGGAAGGAATTTTAAGTGCTAATTTTTTATCACTCTCAAACGTAATTCGTAGGAATTTCAGATGATTCTTTGACCTTTTAACAATGTTCCTTAAATGTGTTAAATGAAATTGCTAGTGTTGTCAATTAAATATTTAAATTAAATGTTAAGATTTTGTTAAAGAAATGTTTAATTATTGGATAATTGTAGAAAGCGTTTTTTTTTAATTTAAGGAAATTAAAAGGATTACTTAATTCAGAGAATTTAAAATACTAAAACAAACATGTAAATTAACAAAAATTTATTCATGATTATAAAAATGATCAATACGAGTTAAATTTAAAATTTTTTGGTATCCCTCTTTATTTAAACGAAAAAAAATGCTATCAAAATATACTTGTTTTAAAGATGCCCCAGAAATCAATCATAATTTTTTTATATTACATTTTTGAAACTCCCATAAAACTTTAAAAATATTTGCATTTATAATCATTTAAAATAAATCAAATTACGGTACGGAACAAAAACCTGACGAGTAATAAATCATGCATAAAGAAAAATTCTTTTGTGGATCAGGAATAAGAAGACTACTTCCAGGAATACCAAAAACCCAAAAGATAAAATTAAAAAAAAAAAACGAACTCACAAAGAATTATTTAAAAACAGGCGGCAATTAAATTTGCAAAAATTCACATTAAAATCAACATTATTTTGGACCCACACACAAGCGACGCTTAAGAGGAAATTTACGAAAAACATGCCACTCAATAAACACACACACACACTTACTTGCACACGCTTGAACAAATGTTTTCGCAAATCAAGAACGGTGGGTTCTACTGAAAAACGAAAAAAAAGTAATGAAGAAAAAAAATGCTGCCACAGTCAAACTACGCTTAAATTTAAACAAACAACATTTCAGTTGTTTTAATTAAGAGAATCACACTCATACAACGGAACCGAAACGAACTTGGTGCACACACATAGACTATACATATGTGCCACACAAAAAGGCATAGGGTATGCTTGTTTTATGTTTTCATACATTAGAGTGCTGCATGTTTTAAGTTAAAACAATCTCTTAACTCCTAGTTCTAGCTGAATGAATGCGACATATGCTTTACATGGAAGGAGTTCAGTAATATCCAGCAAAAGTTTGATACAAAAATATACATACTAAAAAAATTATCTCTCAATGTCAACTACACACCATTTGCATTACTTAAATAGAGTCTGGTAATGACTTACTTTTAATTTGATATATTAGTACTTATTTAATTTCATAGTTCAACTGTGGTGCAGTAAGCATACAGTGAATAAAGTAAAAAAGTAGTGAAATAGATAGCTTCCGTTGCCAAAAGTGACCACGTTTGTTATCATTTAAATGATCATTTTGACAACCACCATTATGATTTTGAAAACGTTACTTCGATTACGCTTTATGTCGTTTCGGTGCATTGTTGTGACTTCGACAACTCAATGTTCTGTTTGACAACATAGCGTTGTCGCTTTGATAACACATTTTTGTTCTTTTGTTGATATGTTAACGTCATGTATTTTTTGTTTTAAGAGCTAACTGCAAATACTTTGGCAACGGATGTTTTTAAAACATTATAAACGCTTTGGTTTCAATTTGCAACCAGGCTTTTTTTACCTTCTGTGACCAACCTTTAACTAACAAACAATAAGTCTTTTGCAAAAACAAAACTTACTTGGCACCAATAACAACGCGGTGAAAAATTGTTTTGATTCATTACATTTCAACGTATGTTCTTAATGGGATACAAATCTGATGAAGTATGTTTTGACTTAGGCTCCTTTGGTACTTGTTAGATATTCGTTGTGATTTCTTATATGAATGACTATGAGCACCATTGACGACTTAAATTTATTAACAGTATGGACAACAAGATCCACAATGCATATCCTTTAATTGCAAAAGTATTATTCTAATAATAACGCTATTTGTTAAATAGCGTTATTATTAGATGTTGATTTTAAATTAAATCAATATTTTTGGAGTTCCCTATTAACTAAAATTTTTGGCTTAATGGCAACAGTGGCAAATTTACTAAAATTCCGCATACGACCATGGAGGACATTTAATTTAAACTGTTAATATGTTCTCTACTGCGTGAGACTTTCGATAAGTTGAGTATATACAAACTCCAAATATACAATATATAGAATCACCTACGAGGACAATTGAAAAATTCAATTGAAATCTAACTGAACAAAAATTTACTGCAGTAGTTTTTTTAAATAGAGTTATCGCTTTATAGATTTCTAAAAAATAAAAATAAAAAAATAAAATTAAGGAAAATAGATTTTGGAAAGAACTTAATAAATACGAATTTTATTGATTTTTAATAATAACAAGAGCACGTTTCTCTAATGTCTAAAACTAAACCTATAATATAATTTTAAATAACTTCACCTTGTGCCCTCCTACCAATTCATGCTTAACAAATAATATAAGAACCATACAAGCCCGCTTTAGATGAACAACCAAAAATTAAAAAACAAAAAAAAAATAATACGGCTTAAAATAAATAAACAAACAAATCAATTGCGAAAGAAACAAAGCGAGCAACAGCAGCTACAGCAAAACAAACAAATCTCAAGAAAAATTAAATAAACTTCAGTTCAGCACAATATGTTTGACTATTTTCAACAATCAATTGTTTATCACTTCAATAATGGCTGCTTCAGCATTAAATACAACAGTAAGAACAACAACATCAACAGCAGCAACGACAACAAAATTAACAACAAAACAGCAACAAACTATTAAATGTTGCACAACATAAAGATTTACTACAAAGAAACTAAAAAAGATTGCTACAGCAACCAGCAAGCAGCAACAACTAACAACAACAAAAAAATTATGTACTTGTACAACAAAAACTACAATGCAACCTCAACAACACACTAAGATTCATGGTAACAGCAATGTATTGAGAAAATAAAAAAATGAAACAAACTAAGTTGTAGGATTGTGTGTAAATGTGTTGCAAGTGGTAGTAAATTAAAAATCCAAAACTAACAAAACTTTGTTTTAAAAAACACTCACAGATACAGGCGTATAGTGGCAGATAACTAGAGAATCTGAGGGACAGACAGTCAAACTGTCCTTACATTTGCAACTTAGCAACAACACATTCAGACTTACAAACATTCCTACGAATTTTAATTTACCACATCAGCGGCCAAAGTAAGAAGACAAAGGCATGGCATATAAAAAAAAATTGTCTATATGTACGTTAAAACATGTTAAAAAATACGTTTGTAGCAAATGAAACACTAATCACAGACTCTGGTTAGATTTTTGTAACGTCTTTTTATTTGTGTATACCCTATAAAGTGATGTCGCAAATTGGAGATTTTGATTTGGTAATCATAGTTTTTTGTGATCAAAAAACTTTTTGTTAAGATGATATAGAGTAGACTGGATAGTTACCTTAATCTACATGACAATCCCATAATACCTTGAATTGGTGTAGACTCGGAAATATTTGTAGACCTGATTAGTCTGAATGAATTAGCACAGCGTAAGCAAATAACCAAGCCAAACTAAATATGTTTCTCCGAACATAACTCCAAACTTCCTCTTTCTGACAGTGTAAACTATCCGGGATATATAACAGGTGTGTTACAGTTATAGTTCACAACAAAATGTCAATTATTTTCTTCTTCTAAAAAGCTTGAGTAAACTAATATACTGTCCAATAGGTTACTCATTGTTCTAGTTCGGTAATGTTATTTAGAATGTAAACTTTCTTTGTATGTGACTATTTTGTTCAAGGACCATACATCTGGGTAGTACGTAAATTTCATTTCACCGGCATCAATATAAACTTAACAAAATGCAGGAAATAATTGTAATTGGAAAGACATTTCAGCCATATCTCGTTTGATTTTAGAACTATCTCCGAATTCTATTTAAGTTCTTCTAGAACAGATCAAGTTTAAAGCGATCTAATGGAGATCAAGATCATAGAGAGAGTTTTCTATAATTATACATTGTGATCGTATTATTTTGAACTTTTCTTGATATTTTGATGCAGGAAGTTGTTAGAGTTTCTGACCGTTTTATTTAGTGATCGAAAATTGTAACGCATTTTTTAGACACTACTGATCGTCAGTAATTTGGTAATTCTTGTTGCATTTAGTTTTTCATTTTAAGTGTTGCACACAGAAGCAAAAGTTATTACAATTTAGGATTATTTTTTCATTCACGAAGAGTATTGCAGTATAATCTTTCCTGTATTGGCCATTACATTCGGCTTTCGATTTAACATGTTCTTTAAAGAACATTAACGATTCACCACCTTAAGGAATTGCACACCTGATACAAATCTTTTGCCAGAGAACAGGAATACGGACAATACAAAAAACGAATTTTTGAAAATTTTAAGTATTTTTATTTGTTGAGCATATTGCCACTGATATTGTAGTGGCTATCGTAATAACCCACATGACCATTAATCGGAATTTTTTTTTTAATTTTTACAGGGATGAATTTCTGTAATGGAAATTGAACTATGAAACCTAGAGATTGAAAGAACAAAAACTCAATCAACTATCATAATGAGGTCACCTGATAACAATTTTTTGAATCAAGAGTTACACATTTTACCTTGGTTACCAAGCATAAACTTGGTAATAAATTGTGTTTTTATGTACGAAATTAAAATAAAATTATGTGTTAAACTGCCAATGAATACCAAGCAAAAACTTGCTTAAATAATGACATAGAAATACTAAGTTCTTTCTTTACTGATTTAAGCTTTTTATTCGTAATATTATTTGTTTTTTGGTCAAGTAGGTTACTTTTATTACAGTTGTCTCTTTTTTTTAAGTCGTATTCATTTAAGAAATTGTTGTTTTGGTTTATTTCAATGTTTTAAATAAATTTTATTTTAAACATGTTTAGGTTTTTATTTTTATTTACAGCAAAAGTTTAAAACCTAACCAGGCTCAGGTCAAATCATGTTGTAGTCTTTTTATTTTGTCTGTTCTATAAAATTGTCTGCGTCTACTAAACCTACAATCCTACGAGACTGTTCTACAGAGACATGTTGTTGTTGCTGCTGCTGTTGATGTTGTTCTTCTTTGCTGTTACTGTTGTGCGAATAAATGTATTTTAGTGATTCTCCCAAAAAGTCATGAGCAAAACTAATGGACCAATGTCACGCAACATGATGCATTTTGTTTGTTTGCAACAAAATCAACGAAGGATATAATAAACGCATTGCTTAATGTGTTGCACTAGAAATGTGAAAAGTCTATAGTGTTATACATGTGACAACAAAAACAACAAATGAAACAGATGAATGTTAATTCTATTTTTTGCAGTTTTTCGTGTTTAAAATGAATGAGTTTTTTTCAAGGATTGCTTGTTGCTTTTAGTTTCGAGATTAGTATTCTTTTATAAGGTTAAAATATTTACAAGCTTAATTAAGTATTTCTTAGATAAAATGCCTATATATTTAAAAATATTTTAATGTTTACTACTTATAAATAGTTAATAAATTTTTAAGCTTAACTCACCTTCGTTACTTGATGTTAAGCCTGAAAGAAACAAAATTTAAAATTACATTTTTTAATATTAATTAAAATAATTAGAAAAAATGAAACGAAAAAAATATAAAACATTAAAAAAAACTTGGAATATTCCCAATAATTGAATCCAATCTGTAAGATAAATCAGACTCTAAAAAAAACTACACAGAAATTAAAAATGTCGTAACCGATGTCATATTTTAGATATGATGTTGTCATATTAAAATCAACAACCATTGTATAATCCAATATGTTTTTAATTTCCCTTCATTTACTGTTATAACCGTATGTTTTAACTCTTTTTTTAACAGGCTGCTGTTCACTTAACTTTAAGTCCAAACATATAACAAAAAAAATGAACTTGGAAAAAATGCGTTAATTAAAATCAGATTAAAATATTTTAATCCGTTGCAGACACAAGAAAAACTACATGAAATTGTTGTATTTCATGAAAGATTTTTGATAATAATATTCAGACTGAGTAAAAAAATATGGCAGAGGAGTGTGTAAACGAATTTAAGTGCAACATATGGATGTCACAACTTGATTCGTTCGTTGATAATTGAAAAAAGTAAAACTGTTTGTGGAAAAAAATCTTTGTTTTGTAATGAAACCATTCAAAAAACCGTTTTAATTTGAAACATTTTTCTTGTTTAGAATACACACAAAAAAAATCCTAAAATCAAACAACCACTAATTTCTTTTCTATAGTGTTATTTCTATCTCCAGTTGTTTGACTGTTGTTGACGGGACGATGACTGATGTGTTAGTTTTTTGTATTGTACTCTGGTTGACTGTTAAGTTGGTTGACATTAAAACCTTATTAAAGTTTTGTTAAACATTTTAACATAACGCCATCTAAAACGATCAACAATGTCCATCATTAAATCTCTAAACGCGCGCGATGATGAGGATGACGCCAATGCAGCAACAGCAGCAGGAATTGTAAAAAACATTTCAAACAAATAAAATAGTAACAAAAGAGGAAAAAAGTTAACAATTTAAGAACGAAATTTCTTTATTTTTTAAATTGTTTTCGTAAAATAAAAAATTTAATGTATGCGACAGGTTTGCAAAGGTATGAATTGTACGGATTTTAATTTTTATTAAGACTAAAATATAGATTAGACTACAGTACGGATTATAATCTACATTATAGTCCAAATTATTTACTAGAATATAGTTTAAACTATAGTCCACATTATAGACTAGGAAGCTATAAAATATTGACAATAGTAAAAAGTACATATGTATGTATATACTCCAAACTAGACTATACCTAAACTATATACCAGGCTGTATACTTCACTATAATCTAGACTACAGTCCAGAATATGAACTTAATTATAGTCCAAACCAGACTATATATTAGACTATAGTCCAAAATATAAATGACACTATAGTCTAGACTATGACTTAACTATTGTACAGAATATGGACTAGAATGTAATATTGACAATAATCCAGACTATATATCAGACTAGTCAATATTCTGATGATATTCGACTTAATATAGACTCATTTATAAACCAGAGTATACACTAGACTATAGTCCAGACAAGATTTAATTCAAAACTACTAGACTACAGATTCATAGTCTGAACAATAGTTTTTGGTCTTTACTACAGTTTATAGTCTGATCTACAGTCTAGTAGACTATAGACTATAATCTTATTTATAGTCTAGACTATAGTCTCGCCCATAGTATTCTCTATGTTCTGATATCAGTCAGGACTAAGGTCTTGTCTGTAGTCTTCACTATAGTCTTACCTGTAGTATGAACTAGAGTCCTAGTTGTAGCAATAAATATTTTATAAGGATTATAGTTTATAGTCCTGAGTATAGTTTCATTTATTTCATCTTTGTCTAACATATAAGGCAGAATTATCTAAATTTAAGTTTCGACAATAAAAAATGTTGAAATAAAACATCTGAAAAAATTTGTTCTTACTAAACTTTTCATTCCTTTAAATTTAGAAAATTATTAACTAAAAGTGTTGTTTTATGGCAGGGGTACGGTACCATTTAAAGATGGTAAACAACATCAACACTTTTTTTGTAAGGTTGTTGTTTTACATCAAACACACATCACATGAGGTACAAAATAAGATGGATGGATGGATGATGTTTGTTGGACGGATCAGTTCGATGGGTTGACAAACGACAACGACGAAAACGGGCAAAGTTGCTGCTATAATGTTGTTGGTTGTGGTTATTATTGTTCTTGTATACAAAACACTAAAAATGGTTATGGTTGTGCTAAACATAAAAATCACTTACTACTCATTTTGTGTATTTTAGTGGAAAACAAAAAACTACATACAAACTGAAGAGTTAAATGGTTATTTGGACAGACGGACTATTTGGAGAGCAGACAACAAAAGTAAAAAAAAAATACAATCCTCATACGTATGTATATAATCATCTACTTTAACTTTATACTTCTACTCGTTTGAGAGTTTCTTTTTTTTTTGTTAATAAATTGATAATTAATAAAACAAGTAATGTACGACACTTCTGTTCAAGAACATGCAACGCATACCAAATGTTTAAACAATAATTGTACAACAAATGATACTTATTGCAAAGGAACTGACTGGTCAATAGCAACAACAACAACAATCACTTAGTTGAAACCGATCATGATACTCTAACTAAGTAAGTAGTAGATGTTAGAATAGTTAGTTGTAGTAAAACATGATTTTTCCTAAGGAGTCCACAGACAAAGCTATATTTGAGATTTATTTGTTGATTGTGTGTCTTTAAAATAAAGTTGATGCTGCCACACACACAGCTACAGATACATACTTTCATACGTAGCGAAATAAATAAATACATTTAAGAATATAAGTAGAAACGGATGTTTTATTCTAGTATTTGCTACTCTTAGTAACAAACAAATAAACCATGAGAATCTTTGATGGTGGCCCTGACTGTCAATGTGTCAGCAAGATTTTAGACATCATTTAAGTAGTGGTAATGAGCATTTGTTCGATGGTAAAAATCAACAGGTCCTATTGCTTGTCATTGACAGCCAGTCAGCCAGCTAGCCCCGACGTCTGTTGAATTCAGGAAACGTAATGAAAAGAAGACAACAAAATACAAAATCATAATTCATTGTAGTTTCCAGTAAAATCCTACAATAGCACAATACAAATGGACTTGACAAAATACCACCTTTTTAATAGCATTAAACAAGACTTGATATAAATATTTGATTTTTTTTCTTTTATTTTCATCATTCATTATGAACACACCATCGAAATAATATGATTGATGGTGTGCTAAGTTTATCATTAAATTTGTAACATTTTAATATTAATTAATAAATGTGTATGTCTATTGGTTTCTGAATCCAATATTGTTATTGTTATATATGTATGTGTCATTAGTAAAAATGTAAAATAAATGAGATGGTTTTGAACAAATTTTTTTTTAAGTTGGAATTTAAAGTGTAAGTAATTGATTTATTTCAAAAGTTGTGAATGTTTGAATTAACCAAATTCAGAATTCTATAACACAAAAAGATCTATATCGGTTCTCAGTAGATTCAAAGTTATTTAGAATAATAGCTATAGATCTAATACAACAAGAGAATTTGGATTGATTTACTAGAATAACTAAATCAGCACTGCATCAACATTTTAAAATGATTTTAGAATAATGACAATAATTCTCTCCTTGAAAAGCTGCACTAGCTACTTTTTGACCATTATTTTTTTATTCAATAATTTGTAAATCATTACAAGAATTTCTGTGCTTGATTTTGAAATCAATCCCATAATGTACTTATTTTTAGTGTTTCTTGGTTAAATCGTACTTAAATACCCATCAAAAATAAAACAAAATATTCCCTGAGAATGACTTTAGATGTAGTGAATTTAGAATCAAATATAAAGGACAATCTTCATAATTTCTTTAGGTCCTTTTTAGTACTTCCATGAAGAATTTTTTTTATTTTCTACTTCTTTTTCGCTTCTTTGGAAGTTCTTTTTAACTACGAATCCTTTTTTAAGAAAAATTCAATTGAAATATATACAAAATCCCTATATATAAAAGTGAATGTGTGTTTGTTTGTTTGGACTTTATAGAAAGCTAAACGGCTGGACCGATTTATCTGAAATTTGCATAGTGTGTTTCTCTTAATGTAGAAGGAACGATATTGAAATTAAAAGGTTACATCAAAATCTTAATTAACGTTTGAAAAAATTGGCGAACTTGCAATAATTTGTTTGGCATTCAAAATATGGAAAAAATGTATCTGAACACTATTTTAGTTAGAATCAAAATCGTAAAGTGTTTCTTTTTTATTTAAATTAAATTTAGGTTAGCAAAGCACACTGGGTATAAATAGTAAATATTATATTAATTTATACAATTAATATAGTATTTTATTTTAAAAGGGTATTTCAACGCCGTCTTATATGACCCTTTAAAAACTACAACTTATTTATATATTTTCTTTTAATTTATTATCTCCTTAAAATTCTTGCTTTTTTCAAGCTAGAACTTTTTTTTCATATAAATAACCATCATCATTACCATCATTATAAGGAATTTAATTCTTATGATATTGTAAAATTTATCATTTGCTATGGAATGACAAGATTTTTTTCAACTACTTTTTTCTTTTTTATATATTATAAATAAAGTCTTAAGAAGGTACCACAAATTTTAACAAAAAAATCCTTGTCATGTGTTTTACTTGGTTTGCAGGTATGTTTAATTTTTATGTATTTTTTTTTACAATTTCATATTGGCATAAATGAAAAAGGAATGATAAACATAAGGACAGACGTATAGTTCGAAAGGCGAAGGATTGTGATGTATTAAAAAAAAGGTGTCAAGTGAATTTGTAAAAATGAATACAACACACTTTGAGGTGTTGGTTGACATAAGTTTAAATGTGTTTCCTCTTTGGAATCATTGTCATCATCAGCACCAGCGGCAAATAACGATATCCTCAACGACAACGTCATTGTCATCAATATCTTACAACGAAAAAATAAAAAAAATCCTCAGGTGTATAAGTGTCGATAATGTCTGCTGCTACTGCTTGCTGGTGGTGGTTGACTGGCTGATTTTATATTTATTAATATTTTGCCGAACGACCGGATTTTGTATATGTTTTCATTATTGTTTTTGTTGTTGTTATTATTTTAGAGTCTACAAAAATAGTTGTATTATCATGCTGGTGGTCTCTAGCGTGCATAATATATTATTTTTTTTTCTCGGTTGCATGAATTGCAATTCTAAACACATAATTTTCAAACAAATATATTTTGTGTTTTATAATTTTTTTTTTTTTTTGTTCGACTTGTTTTCCCTATTTAATAATTATTATATACAACAGACATCTAAAAAACGGCGACGAAGTTAATGTGTTTTAACAATAAATTGCAGAATCATTGATTTTTATATCTAATACAGGTTGATATAGTATGTGGAACATACAATTTTTTCTACTCATTCTTCTTAATCGTGGTTATTAAATTTTGAGGGTTACAGTAATTTTTCCACTTTTTAGAAAAACATATTGAATAATAATAATTTTGTTTTTTTATGCCAATTATAATAATTATTTGATTGGTTTTCTGTCTTCCAAATACTTGTTTATAACACATCAATTAAAGCAATTTTAAAAAATGTGTTTCAAGATCAAGAAAATATTAATTTTTAAAATTGTATATAAAAAATACAGGCACCTACACACTGAGAGGTGTGTTGTTTTTATAGACTTCCTTTGAAACTAAATACAGTGGGCCAAGTTAATAAAAATATTTAGACTTGTTAGATTAGCTTGTCTTTACATTTTTGAAACATCGCTATATAAATTAAAAACCCGCCATTTCAAAAAGCCATTGCAATTTTGGGATGATTTGTACATAAGGAAGTATATCTTAAATATATTTGGAATTAAATGCTTTCTAATAAAAATTTTAAAATTAATTTTATAATTTTTTTATCTTTCTTTAATTTTTATGAACTACTGTATATCGGATTCTTTAGTAACTACCACTCAAATATAAACCATCGTTAGAAACAGTTAACGAAGTAAAATCTGTTGTTTTGTTTGAACTTTAAGAAACCAAACACTGATCACTTCTAGGAACCCTAATCAAAAAATTTAAACGCTTCGCAGATAAATAACTACAAGTAGTAGAGAGTTTTGTGTTTTGTATGTTTTAATTTTTGGTTATCATAAACGTTTTTGACATGTTAAACATCATCATAAATATTACGATGATGTTATAACCTTAAACTTTAAACGACGACGGAACTCCAAAGCAAAAAAAAAAACACTCATCAAAAACAAACAACAACAACAAATGTTCAAAAAAGGCCAAAGATCTTGTGCTTAAATATGCGTAACAATTTGATACTTCTTCAACTTCTGTTAGTGTGCCGTTGTTTTACGGTCACTTTTGTTTTGGTACATTTTATTGATGATCATTTTCGCTCTTCCTTATTTTTTTTTAAAACAGCACGCAAAAGAATTCACTTTTCGTTGTTTTGATAATTTATAACTGCTAAAACTTTGTAGTGATCTTGTTTTCTTTTTAGATTCGTTTTCTTTTTGTTTAACACAAACGTTTATAGTTAGGGTCATAAATATTTAACAACATGTGGTCAATGTTGATCAACGATCGATCGTTCGATCGATCGATGCAAAATGTTTTCCAATCCTTTTGCAAAAAAAATACATTTGAAAAATCAACATTCACTATTAAATTAAATTCGTGTTTTTTTTTTGCTCTGTGTAATGAATTTTATTGATCGTTTTGCCTTAAAACGTTTAGTTTAATTATGGAGATTTTATTGAAGAGTTTGGTCATATAATTGCTTTAGTTGGAATTATAAAAATTTTTTAATGTTGTTGTAGAAAATTTATTCCTTTTATTAGTATGAGTCAGAGAATTTTGTTGTCTTAAATAAAGAAGACAGATTTTTCTATTAACATACTTTTCAATGACTACTACATATTGTATTGACTACACACAAGTAGTCTAGTAATGTCTTATTAAAAATGTATTTTACATAATTTCTAATTTATTAATCAACTTCTTCATGAATATACATATGCATGTAAGAGCTATATACATTTTTACACACTACATAAATTCACTTATTTATCTAATTACTTGTAAGCGATTTAAGTAGGTATTTGCCTTTAATGACATCACCGTTTTAAAAAAATGACTTTTAATAATATTATGTAAGTATTTTCACAAGAAATTGTATGATATACAGGGCTTAAACGACCGCAGTGTATACAAGGATCCAGGATATACTTGTATAGTTTATAGGGTTAGAAAATTTCATTGTTGATGTAGCAAATGGAATGACAAACTTATATGCCGTCAGTGGTCTCCGGCAGGTAAGTAGTTACTATTCTATTCTGGTAGACCTGAGGTTCATTATTTCACCTAGCCCGATGTCGAAAGACATCGATTTCAAATTTTGTTTCACTTGACTTATCAACAACTTTTCTAATTTTTTTCTAAAATTTGCTTTAAACGGGTTTGACGGCACGTAGTCAGTTAGTTTGAAAAGAGGATGTATATACATCAAATCCAAAGAAATACACCTAGGCCTCTATCGGGCCTGTTGTTCGCTCCTTAACCAGTGTCTCAGGTGGAAATCGATCCTATGATTTTTAGAAAAATTTAGAAAAGTTGTTGATAAGTCTAGTGAAACAAAATTTGAAATCGATGTCTTTCGACATCGGGCTAGGTGAAATAATGAACCGATATTAACTCTTTTTAATAGGCATCATCTCTAGTACAATAAAAAATCATGTACCAAATTTCTTTAAAATTGCCATCCACAGTTCGATTACAAGGTTTGCAAGCCCTATTCGGGGGTTCGACTGTATTGGAGCTAGGTGAAATAATAGACCGACTGAAAAATTGAACTCTTGTGCCAGAAGATCATATATCAAATGTCATTGAATCATCTTCAAAATTGCGACCTGTAGTTTAAGTATAAGGTTTACAAGCCCTATTATGGGAGCTTGGTGAAATAATAGACCCATTTTAGCTATTTTCAATAAGCTTCGTACCAGGGATAATAGAATATACGACAAACAAACGGACGTACGGATGAGCGGACGTATGGATGAGCGGCGACGTATGAATGACTACGAACGTACGTATGGACGGACATAGCTAAATTGACTCAGAAAATGATTCTAAGGCTACCAATTGCCTTAGAATCATTTCCGATTTCCGATCGATTTAGCTATGTCCGTCCATACGTACGTTGGTACTTTAACGGTATATAACCAGTAATTTTGTGTGTTACAAACATTAGTAGAAACTCCAAATTTGTAGTTGTTTCATTAATAAACTATGACAAATTTTCTATACGAAAAAAATTGCAACATTTTATTTAAAAAAAATGACTCATTTTTAATCCTTACATTGACAATACAACAAGTTCCATTTTTCTCAAGATCATTTAAAAACATAATCTCAACATACACTTACTTATCAAATTGTTTTTTACAACCAACATAAATATTCTCAATTTTTCACTTAAAACAACAACAAACTAAATAATAGAATGAATAACATTAAAAGATTTATACTTTTTAATACAAAAAGCGAATAAAATTTTATTAACTACTCTTTAACAAAGGTACATAAAACAAAAACTACAACATCTATATATTTTATGCTAATCCGTTTCGTTCCGTCAAAACACTTTAAAAGAATCCAAAACTAAAAGGAAAACGTAGAAAGAAAAAAACTCAAGACAAAAACGAAAAAAGATGAATGGATTATGGACTGATAGCCAGAATAATTTATGATCATGTATTAAAATAAGAAAAATCAAAAACAAAAGGAATGAAGTTTACTACTAATACAGCTTAAAGTAGATGCGGTGATTAAGACTAAAATAGCATTTAACTTTACATAACCGACATCTAAAACATACCAGGAACTGCCATAAACAACTATGACTGATAATGATCCATTTTGATGAGTGAAAAAAAGGACATAAAAGAAAGAAATTAACTAAAAATTAAGCTTGTTTAGGTATTAGTTTTTAAGACTTCCTCGCAATTTTATTCCCTTTTAAGCCTGCAAAAAAAGAATAAAAGCTAAAAAATTAACAAGAAACAGCAAAAGGCAAAAATCACAAAATTATAAACTTTAGTCAATTTAGTTATGGTTCAATAGGTTTTATTATTATTAGATTCAATTTGTGGCATCATTGGATTTAAGTTTTATGGCAAAAAGATTTCTTATTTTTCACATAATATTTTTGGTTTTCTTTTTTTGTTCTCCTCATCCTATATACCCCACGATTTTCTTGAGCTAAACATTTTTGTTATCTTGCCTAAATGTTTTATTTTTCCTTTAATTGTTGAAAATTTTTCAGTTTCTTTGTTAACAAAAATTCAGTGAAAAAAGACTAAATGAAATCAAAAACAATTTAGCTAAAATATCCCAAGGCTTAACTTTGTTCTGGGTTCAAACAACATTCAAAGAGCATGTATAAAAAATCATTAAAAAAATAACATAAAAATAAGATTAAATTTGAAAATATTGTTTATATCAATTTCAGTTATAAACAAAAGAGAAAAAATAAAAAACAATGAAATAAATTTTATGTTTTCGCGATGAGAATATACAGTGATTAGGAAAAGTAAATGATTTGCAACTTTTTTTTTTAGCAAAAAGTAAAAGTAGAAGGTTTTATTCTAAACAATTTCTTGTCATACTACAAGCGCAAGGACATTTTCTATGCCACTGTTTCTTTACAAAATTTTGCTCCTGAAAACATTCTTAGTGGAAATATTTCTTTCGAAAGAAATTTGTCCTTGGGAAATTTCTAAAAAATGTTTAATCCAAATGAGTTTTGATGAAAATTCTTGCCTTGAATAAAAAATATAAACATTTTCACAAATATGTGCATCATAAATAATCATCGAACTCTAGTAGAATAAAGGAAATATGCAATATTTAATATTTAGGACAGAGCTAATAACTTTGGTATTTATAAAAAAGTACTTACTATATCATAGGAGTACTAACCTCAATTATAAAACCAATCTTATATCCTTTTACACGCACTGTACACACATACATATATGAAGTAATGTTTTATGATACAAACATACATGTAAACATATGGGTAATTTCGTGTCAAGTGACCTAAACATTTCTGGACAAGGAAGGAATCCATCACTATTCAACACAGCTTACTTTTCACTAGATTCATTCTGTATAATATACCAACTCATTTCCAATGACTAGTCCTACAGTTACTCCTCTGTGGGGCATCTCTTGTCTTGGCAACAGCACTTAACTTACCCCGAAATATAAACCTGACCGTTCATCAGTCATTCTTTTCCCGCGAATTTGAGTTTGAACCACATTTACCACGTACAACCCTAAGAGTCCTCTCTAATAACCGGGACAAGTCAAAGTCCAAAACTCTACCCTGTGGGATACCAGTTCCCATAGTACTAGATTATATATGTATAAGGCTTTCATGACAAATCATTTCAGATGCCGGGGATATATTTGATCATTACCATTTTATAGTCTAGAGGTATTCACCAAGATATGGTGTTTTATCAAGGTAACATGCCCCCGGTGGGACCAAAATTGATATCTTCCGATTTGACCATTGAATAGAAGATTAGACACGATTTATCGATCAAGATCTGCATGAGTTAGTTGGGGTCAAATTTGGTTTACTGTATTTCTATTTCATCAATCCTTCCAAAAAAAGTTTTAAATAGTGTTAAATATTTTAAATTTTTTTAATTTCTTTTTTTTGTCAAAAATAGCCAATTTTGCTCAAAAGAAAACTTAAACAATTTCATTCAAGCGCTTTATAGCGCTTAATGTGACGCGAATGAAATATCTATTAAAAAAATTATTTTTAACTCAAGAACAAGAGTTGAGCTGTGTAAAACCGACCGCTATTAATTTCTCTAAGCTATCTATAGAATTGACGAAATATGTATTAAAATTGCAGAATAGAAATTAATAGTGGGGTAGAAATTAATCTACCCCACTATACAATATTACTAAACTTGGAGAAAATTTCATTCAAATCGGAGAAAATCAAGTTCAAAATGTTGATCACTTGAAATAAAATTTCCCATATACATATACGAAATGAATATCTGTTTTAATCCCAACAGCAAAGTACATACACACAAACCTATGTATGTATATAACCAAAAATATTAATAAAAACAAAAAGAGAAGGGCACAGAAAAACAATTACAATTTCTGTTTCAAAATTGTTGCTGCTGTTTTATTGTACTTGTTATTTTTTCATATTCTAAATGTAGCAGGCATGTGAAACAAGGTCATTCCGAAAAAAAAACATTTTAAAAATTTTGTAATATTATCCTGTTTAATCTCAATATGCAACAAAATAATAAGTAACAAAGAGCGGTTGGTAGTAATACCCATTCCAAAGTAGTAGCAGTTACAACACAATAATTCTTCATTTATTCAACATCAACCATCCGTCATAAATTTCAATTTTCTAGATTTGATGCTTTTTTTTATTTTTCAGTTGAAAAATTCAAATATGAAAAAAAAAGAAATTTATATAAAAAACACATAAATACACATATATACAAAAAGGCTGAAAAACAGTATTAAATTCAAGAGGGAATATAATAGAATGGAATTTTTCAAATCTTCAAACATTTTGTACTATGTTTAAAAATTTCAATACTTTAAACGAGTAAAGTGCTCGCTTTTTATATTAAACGTATTGAATTCCTTCCAAAACATACTTTCTGCAGAGAAAGTTTGAATCCTTTTCAAACTCTGCACTTTAGAAAAATCTAGTTTAATCACAATACTAGAGCACAGATAACATGCAGATGATGATGATGACGACTACGACGATATTGTTGTATTCCAAGCTGTTGTTGTTGATTATGAATAAGTATTTCAATTTTTTTTTTATTTAGTTGTAGCCAAACAGAAAAAAACTGTGGTTGATTACTGATGATACTGTCAATAAGATGAAACATAAACAACTACATAAAAATCCAAGTGAAAAAAATATAATAAAAGAAAAACAAATATTACAAGGAAAAATAGTAAAGAATGTGAAAAAAACAACAACGCAAAAAAGTAATAGGAAAGAATAAATGCAAACGAACTACAAACGCATCGAAGCAAGAAACTAGAATGCAAAAAAGAAAGAAGAATTTACTTAAATGGGAACAACGCCAAGTCAAATCATATCACATCAGAGCAACAACATTCAACATCCTGGCCTGGAATTTTTACTACGTATGTAGCTGTTGTTAGTCGTTTCTACCAAACAAATGTTAATAGATTGTTAGTAAACGCACACAGTAACACATAGACATGTGTAAAACATGTGCAAATTTCAATTTTCTTGTAACGTCAAAGATCAATTACAATATTGAAATGAATCTTGTGATTTTTTTTATACATCTTTTAGTCACATTATTTAGTTTGTCTATGGAAAAAGAGACATAAAAAAACAAATTCGTAAATATGATAAAAGTAATTTTCAATATTTTTTATGGGCACAAGTTTAAAATAAGAGTTAGATGAACATATGCAGATAAAAATTATGTATTAAACACCCACAAGAAAATGTTGGTTAAAGAAAGGTAATCTTTGACGAGTTGGTTTAAAAATAAACTATAAACGTTGTGTATTAAGAGTGTTTGGTTATAATGGAATTTGTTTGAAAATGATGAATTGATTTCATTTAAGTTGTAAATAACCTTTTAACTATTTACATAACTCTCGACTAAAATTGGTATGAATGAATTGGAATGAAAAAAGTTGAAACCAACTAGACTATGACTATACTATGACTAGACTATGACTAGTCTATGACTAGACTATGACTAGTCTATGACTAGACTATGACTAGACTATGACTAGACTATGACTATGACTAGACTAATAAATGTTGTAAAAACCGTATTGGATCTGCTTAACCCAACCATCCTAGATATTTTGTTACAATAAAATAACATCTTAAGTTGTCATTATCATTTACTTAAAACATAATCATCTGCAAATGATTGTGCCAGCAACAAATAATTGCAGTCATTATTGCAAATAATTAAGAAACCCATATCCTCTAAAAACCTTAATATGTCTAGACCATATTTGAAATAATATAATAAAAACGTACATTAATTTAAAATCATTGATTTCTTACATTTGAATCCTTTCTTCTATTACAACCAATAATCAACTTGAACATTTTTTGCAGATGTTGTTTGTATTCATGTAATTTTTTTGTGCAATTTCTGTAACACATACAAATAATGTGTGTATTCTAAAAAAAAAAATATATGAAAATACAAAAAAATCAAAATTAGATATTGAGTTTCAATCTGTTGTAATATTCCATAACAACTTAAGTCATATTTTTTTAAATAACAACGATTTGAAATCGTATTTAGAAATTATTTTTCTAATAGCATAATTTGTAATATGTTTCAGTTCCTTCGTAAGGTCTTTAACTTTGGCTTGAAATAACTTATTAACTTGTGAAATTTTAAAGAAATATTAATATTTTTTACTAAAATATATTCGTTTCAAAGGAACTACTTTTCGATAAAGAAATAAAATAAATTATAGTTAAATTTAATAAAATTTAATCTGAACAAATATATGGTTTTAAACATAAGTCCTTTTAACATTTTCTCAAAAATATATACATATATGCTTTTCTTGTAGAAGTTTTTAGAATTGTTTGCCTTTGTGTTGGTGTGAGTTGTTTGGCTTTTTTTTGCACTTGTAGTAGATGTTATTTGCCAAATTACAACATTTTGTTGTAACAAACAGAAGGCAACACACAAAAAATAATTTCAAAAAAATGTTGCTTTGAAATGTATTTCGTTTTTCTTATTCTGTTATTTCTTTGTCATATCACATCCTTTTCTTCACTTCAATCTTCTTTATTTTGAAGGATTTTTTTCCAACGAAATCTATATATTTGTACATGTTTGTTTATTTTTGTGTAATTTGAAGTTTCTTGTAATACCTCGAAAGACACAAACAGCAAATATACGAAGGAGGTGTGAAATATTCCTTTGGGTTAATAAGAATGGTTTAGCTATAACTCGTTATGTCTAGTCATAGTCTAGTCATAGTCTAGTCATAGTCTAGTCATAGTCTAGTCATAGTCTAGTCATAGTCTAGTCATAGTCTAGTCATAGTCTAGTCATAGTCTAGTCATAGTCTAGTCATAGTCTAGTCATAGTCTAGTCATAGTCTAGTCATAGTCTAGTCATAGTCTAGTCATAGTCTAGTCATAGTCTAGTCATAGTCTAGTCATAGTCTAGTCATAGTCTAGTCATAGTCTAGTCATAGTCTAGTCATAAAAAGTTGTATTATGTGAAATTTTATAAAATTATAAGTTTGACTTCGTAATTGTAATATTACATAAGATATGTTCTTTGTAACAATGTTAAACGTCTAATCCAAAGTCTAAGTATGTTTAACCCAAAATTGTTGTAGTATATTGTTGGTTGCAAAATCATCATTATCATCGAAATCCTCAACAACATCACCGACAACAACGGTAAAATCCTTGAAGGCTCTTTTTTATGTTTCATGTCGATAACATACAGACAAATAGCACAACCTACACAAAAATATTTTTCTGTTTATTTATTTGTACATATTTTTTTTTATTTTCTGTAATTCAGTTTTTTGTCAGTTTTGTTTATATAATCGAGTACGGACGTATTTTTGCATTCACCCTTATTGTAGCTAGAAATTCTATCTTTGTTTAGTAATAAAATCGCATGTCACCTGTATTGTAGTACATATTCCCACCTGTTTGAAATCAGTTTTTGAACAGAATAAAAAATAAATAAACGAAACACACCCAAAGACTCAGATACTTGTGTAATAGAGTTCGGACGCTTTTGTGGAGGGAGACAGTTGTTGGTGTCAATTTGATATCGTTATATCAAGATACAATTTTTATTGTCTGTTGATGTTATAGCAAAAATTTTAGTTATTTTTATGTTTACAAATACAAATTTGAACTTTGATATATTATTTACACAACAACTAAAGCAAAGGAAAACATTTCTAAGAAATATAAATAAATTTACATACAATAAAAATGCAAGTGACAAGTGTTATGATATGCTTTTGTCAATATAAAATTGTTTTCTTTGATCAAGAAAACTATTTGCTAAATCTTGCATATATTTGGTTTTATTACAGCAATATTCAGTTAAAAGTTTAAAGTTACTCCAAAAATTGATAAAACTCATTAGAAAATGCATTTACTACTAATTAAAAAGCACAACTAGACGATAAGACGATAATCATTACATCTAGATCTAGAAGAAGTATAAAACTGTCTACAAGTAGTCCAACAAGTACTGTTACCAAAATATAAAAGTAAAAAACCTGCATTAAAAAAGCGATTACTTAAAATGAAAATGTTGAAAAAAAAACATAAAAAAAGTCACATAAATCGAAACATTATTGATTTATTAATTAAGATCAATATCACAAATAAAAATGTTATTTAAGGGGAATTTCTATGACACTACATTCATTAGAAATTTTATAGTTGCTGGCAACATTAGATTTTGGTGTCAGTGTGTATCTAAATGCGGTATTTTCAACAAATTTAAATTAAAACAGTAGTTCAACATGAAACTCGTTAGTAAATCGTAAAAGCAAATCTGTACGAAGTACGTATAGAGAAGACAGAAAACGACTTCTTTTTTTATTATTGAATTCAAGTTGATTAATTTATGGCCCAAAAACATATAAAAATTTCAACATGAGAAAATAAAAAAGAGTGAAATATTGAACCAGCAACAGAAGAAGATCAACAACATTTACTACTGACTGTCTAGCAACTTTAAGATAAATTTATAAAGCCTTATAAAGATGTTCTTTATTTTAAAATTTAAAAAAGAAAACCAAAAATATAAAATTTGTAGACCGGCATAAATTGAAAATTAATTATTACCAATTAATCAATAAACAGAGGAAAACAATTTACGAAAATCAAATGACAACAAAAGCAAATCTCACAAATTTCAACAAACCAAAATTTGTGAACAAAAATACGACATTAAGTAGACAATAAACTTTAAATTTATTTATTTAACGGAAATAAACACATTGTTGTAAAACTAAAACATATAAAAAGTGAACACAGGTTGTTTGGTTGCTCGTTTGTTTATTTCGTGGATTTGAAATCTTAGATCTTTGAATATAAAACTTTGCATATAAAACAAAAACAATGGTTTTGTTGGTTTAGTTATTGAATACACATACAATACCTATAAACATAAATAATAAAAGAAGCTAAATTCAGATTAAAAAATTAAATATGCAAAACTATTGATAATAAATCTTTGAGAAATAGATTAACCTTTTATTGGGAACGAAACGCAAATGTTGCTTGAGCAGGGTTGCCAAGTGAAATATTGAAATATGTACATAGCTGTGAAAATATGTGATTTCAAACATTTTATAAATTTACACAAATTAATCTTATTAAAAAGATTCAGATTCTTAACATTATAACAAAATATATAAGTGAAGTTTGAGCTTTTAATGCACCTTCGTATAGGCTTTATAACCCTAGAACAACTAACATACAACTAAACTGAAACTTAACTAAAATTTAACTATGTATAACTAAACTAGAACTGAACTAGAACTGAACTGGAACTGAACTAGAACTGAACTGGAATTAAACTAGAACTGAACTAGAACTAGAACTAAACTAGAACTGAACTAGAACTGAACTTGAACTGAACTTGAACTGAATTAGAACTGAACTAGAACTGAACTAGAATTGAACTAGAACTGAACTAGAACTGAACTAGAACTGAACTAGAACTGAACTAGAACTGAACTAGAACTGAACTAGAACTGAACTAGAACTGAACTAGAACTGAACTAGAACTGAACTAAAACTGAACTAGAACTGAACTGGAACTGAACTAGAACTGAACTGGAACTGAACTGGAACTGAACTGGAACTGAACTAGAACTGAACTAGAACTGAACTGGAACTGAACTAGAACTGAAATTAACTGAATATTTTTTTATATTTAAAGGCATATCTGTCTCATATTTCTCTTTGTCTATAAAACCTCCTAGACTGGTAACTCCATCCATTTAAAACCATTCAAATCTAATATAAACCAGAAACACCAAAATAAAAAGGCTACTGTATTATATTTTTAATATGCTGAGATAAAAATTTAGAAAATATGAAATCGTTTTTCTCATTTTTTCCATTTTTTTCTTACAGCTTGTTCTTGTACATCTTTAGTCGTACAATTTTCTTCTGTACTTTAGATAATATGCAAATTTTTCAGATTGTAAACATTAAAATTCCTGCACACGTGTAAACCCAGTTATAAAATAAAGAATAAGAAACAAAACGAGAGGAAAACTAAAAACCCAAACAAAGTGAATTTACATCTTAACCAGTTGAAGACAAAGCACAGGTCATAAATTTATTTCTTGCTTAGTTAAAGATAAAGAAAGTCAAGTGGTAGATAATGAGGCAAAATACAACAAAATGTTTAACAAACGACGGACGACAAACGACTACAAACAAAAAAACAGATCGACAATATTTTTGTACAAATATTATTACTACAACAGAAGTTTGGTGTTCTTGAAGTTGAATTCTGACCAAGAGGAAAAGGTTTTAGCTAAATTATCCATATCTCGCTATGTTCTGCTAAGAGAGCCAACAACGACAAAAGAATATGAAAATTATTATTTTTTCAAGTTTTCCTAAATGCCCTCTAGTCACGAGTGGGCAAAACATTTACTTTACTAAACAATTGCTATAAAAAGCCTAAAGAACGTTAAGGAAATTCCATGTTTACAACATTGGCGCAGAAAGACCAACCGGCAAATGCCTCCGCACACAACAATGGTGAATGTCGTTCGTTGGTCTATTTGAAATATCTTGTAAGCAACTCGGTGATTTTGTGCTGTTGTAAAGTGGCGCTTTTTAAATAGCGGTGTTTGATGGAATTAATAATCCAACTTGTTTATTTCTAACTTGAACTTGTTGGTTAAATGCATTTGAGAGTTGTATTCAAATTGGTTTTTTAGTTTGTTTCCAACTAGTCTGAGTTGTTGATGGTTGTATTCGAATTAGACAGGGGTAATTTAAAAAGACCAGTATGATAAAACTTGTTGGAACTTCCTCTGTTTGCCCCTGCAACTTGTTCGTGTTGGTTTGGCGTGTGCGCTGTGTTTACTTTGCAGACAGTCTGTAAATTGTTTTGATAGATATTTTCGTGTGGGGGATAAAAAAACATCTCTATCTATTTGCAGACATCTATCTCATTAAACTGTATTTAGAACAAACAGGCCTATTTTTCAAGAAGGGCTACAACAATAAACAAACACACACAACTAACTTCACTTAACCTCAGCGAAGGTTATTTTGCCAGTGAGTATTATTAGTAGCTTTAGTGATGATACTCTTCTGTTGTTGTTCTCACAGTTCCTGTAAATCTCCACCAGTTCTCCCAGAGTGGTTGTTTATGTTGAATTGGATTCACATATGGATGGATTCGTCTGTTTGGGTCTCTCCCAGCATAATCCAATAAGCGTAGCTGGGTTTATACACCTGACCGAGGAGAGCATTTTCTTATGTTTTCTTTCTGTTTTTGTTGGATTTTTTGGGGAAAAAAAGGCTTTCGTCGTATTGTTATGTCGCATGCCCGGAATGAAAAAAAGTATCTTCTGTTGGTTACATTGTGTGAATGGCTGGCTGGCTGCATGGATAACTGGCTGTCTGTCGATTTGGCAGCCAGGCTGACTGCTTGTCTCACCACTGACTGCTTGACTGACTGGATGAATGCTTTCTATATGTGTGTGTGTATGCTTTGTGTAGTTTGTTCAGTAATGCTCTAATGAAATTGGTCTCTTTTTATGGGTTTATGTAGAAAATTTCTGCAAAACACAGTTTAGTGTAGACTCCCTGAGGTTTCGGTTGTTTTTAAACTGTGCGTGTGTATAAGATTTTTTAAACTCCGTCGGTATAACACTCATACAGATATAAAAAAAAAAATTTAAAACCAAAAATATATAAATAAAAATTGATTTTATATAAATTTCATACAAGAAAATTGCATTGAATATTTTGTCAGCCATAAAATTCAACAAAATATGTTTGTAGCTAAAAGTCATTTAGGCCAAAAGTATTAAATTTGTATCCTGTATATTAAAAATTTTGTGCTAGCAGAAAAAATTTTTTTGTTTGCAAAATAATTTACATATAGAGCTATAAATCATAACAAATAAATGTTGTAACCCATATGAAAAGGTTTTTGCATAAATTTCTTTAAATTTTAAATGAAAATAATAAATATATTAAATTAAATTAAAAATTTTGTGTACGAAAATAATATGCTTAAAACATTTAATTAAATAATATTAAAAGAATAAGAAAATAATTATACTAATCCTTAGGGAAAATACCTCAAATTTAATTTGTTTAAAACAAATTTCCTTTTTGCAATAAAATATCAAGTAAAATGAAGTGGTTTGCGAAAACAACAAGAAGCTTTAAATTAAGCTTTAAAATGTTTTTAACAAATCAACAAATTTTAACCCTTCTTCTAATGGTCATTGCCTTATGTGCAACATTCACATCAAGTAGTCCCACACAACAGCAACAACAACAACAACAGCAGCATCAACAGCAAAAGCAGCAAGCCACAACGATACGTGTCCAGCAATGCCGCGAGGGATGCTTAGAAAAGGTATTTAAACAAATTGAAAAATGTTTTTGTAATTCAAATTTTCATTTTATTTTTTGCCAACGTATTTACTAATCAGTGTGTGTGTGTATGAGTGCAAATATGTGTATGAAAATAAATGCACATTTAAGCAGAGGAATTAAGGAATGTATTCATGAGGAATATATAAATAAGATTAAAAAGGATAACATACTTCTGGCACATCCACACCAATAAAGAGCTATTTATATTAAATATGTAGTGATTATAAGTTGTAAAATAATTGTCTGCCATGTGTAAATATTTATCTTAAATTTATTGTTAATATTGTGGTATATTTGCAATAGAAATGGTTACCAAATATTTATCAATTGTAACTAATGGATATCTGATACTTTAGATGATATTTGGTTTCAAATAGAAAACATTCATTTCATTTCTTTTATATTACAATTGGTGATAACATTTTAAAAGAGAATATAAAATTTATTGAAAAAATACTTTACAATAATTAATTTTTTAAAGGGTGATGCTTAGTTTCAAATAAAAAGTAAACAATAAAAAAAAGTACTAAAACAATGTTTTACAACCATTAAAAGAAAATCTTTCTTCTTATTAATTACTTACGATAAAAAAGAAAGCAATTACTTTAAAAATACATTAAGCTTAAAGGTTTAAATTTAATATTGTTTTTCAAGTAAAAATTGCTTTAATTAAGTTAAAAATGTAATGTGTATTATTACAAAATCTGGGCAAAGGATTCAATTCTTGACAACATCTGATATAATTAGTAAAACATTTCAGAGTTTATTGGCTATAAAATATAATTTTATTTTAATATTTTACAGTAAATACATACATATATGTAAATATGTAGTATTAATGCATTTAATTGCAATACAACTAAATTAATGTTCACATAAAAATAAAGTAATTAGAATTGTGTAGGAAAGCAATTAAATTGCAATTTAACTGTTTTTAATAATATTGAAAGGAAATGCGGCTAAAATAGCAATAAATATGAGATTAGAAAAACGAATCTACCTACTACTCCCTACTAAGTTTTAATAGTTGTACATTGGACAAAGAAGATCTACACAGATTTCCGATTTTCTTAATTTCAAAGTAAAAGAAAAAAACATATACACTAATCGATATTTTAATAATTCAGGTCAATACATTTTTAATCTAGAGATTCAAGTAAAATTTTCGAAAGAAAGAGATGCGCTAAATTGGAATCTGGCCTCAGAATTCCATCTTTAAATCGAGTTTTCAAGATATTGTGTCCTAAAGTTGTGTCATACATAAAACGACATAAAATCGCAAAAATACTACTGGGTTTCGACTTAAATGTTAATAAAATTACGATTACACCATGCAACAGCGTTTTCCAGCTTTTATTTGATATCAATATTAGCATCACATATACAGTAACACTGTGTTATAATATTGGAAAAATAAGTAAGAATATATAATCGAGCATAGCCGACCACTCTAGTGGGGAGGGTATATTGGGTTTGTGCTAATGTTTGTAACGCACAATATTGGTTCTAAACCCACCTTAATAGGCTCAGAATCATTTTCTGAGCTATGTCCGTCCGTTTATGTAAACCATGTAATCAAACTACTGGTCTCAATTTTGAGGATAGTTCAATGAAATTTGGTACATGATCTTCTATTATCTCTATTGAAAATGATTAAGATCGGTTCATTATTTCACCTAGCCCCTATACAACTGAACCCGTCGAATAGGGCTTGTAAACCTTTTAATCAAACTACAGGTCGCAATTTTGGAGATAATTCAATGAAATTTGGCACATTATATTGTATAGTACCGTAGACGAAGCCTATTGAAGATGGTTAACATCGGTCCATTATTTCACCTATCCCCGATACAACTGAACCCCCGAAAAGGGCTTTTAACTTCATAATGATGTTTAATATACTTATATCTCGACAAAAAGCTGCAAAAACCAAGTTCTATACAAGACTTTTTGAAGGAGGCTGGGATGAAATATGTTCCGATCATTACATACATGGTCAGTATCATTTAGACTTATTTAAAATAAATGATGCCGATTTTTCTAAAAATAAAATATCATTTAGCATATTAATGAGGATAAAATTCCTATCCGTGGGTGCGGGTATAAGTGGGCTTATAATGGACTGACTTTAACCACTTTAAACAAGCTTCGACCTTGGGTCAAAAAATAGTACATGATATATTTCATTAAATTAGCTTGAATATTGCGACCTTCAGTGTGCGCACTAGTTTTAAATGGACACACAGACGTACGGACATTGTTCAAATATACTCATATCCTAAGCAGAATGATATACTTTAAGGTGGATGTAGGAACAATAGAGGTTCTAATATACCAATTCCATTTCGTTATAGTCCATAGAGTACGAACATATTATAAGTTTTCCTCTACAACAAATAGGTTGTCGCTGTTATACCCGTTTGTGAGTTTTAATTACTCGTTTGTTTGTTTCACAAGGATACTGAAATATATCGTATTATAGATTGATTATGATGTTCACTAATAGGTTAGTGCTTTAGTCTGGTAGACCGCAGGTTGTGGGTTCAATTCTCACGTGTCTGCACATAATTTTAGAAAGAGTTATACCAAGAGTTCTCTCTTTGAGATCTGATGCACTCATAGCATGAAAGCTTTAATATTTATAGAAAAACAAAATCAGTCTAAAAGTCTTCTGGTTTATAACAGAATAAAACCCATTGTCTTTCTGAAAGTTCAAAAATGTAAAAGGAAACAAAACCAGTCACTTCGGCTTTCTTTGGATCATGAGTATTCCATAAAAACTTCCTCTTAAAAATCTGCAACTTTTCTACCGAAATCGAAGAGTTTAAAAGAAAAACTATAATAATAGTTTTTCAGAGTGGTTTTTATGTATTTTTTTTAATCATTAGTTAGGAACTAACATAGAATTAATATATTTGATTAACAGATAAGAGGAAGTGTGAGTTAGACATAGATCATTATTTTAAATTACCATCAGAAACCATTAGAAATGTTAAAGTCCTGTTAATTTCTTAATTTCTTCTTAAAAAGTATTTTTTTATAAAATGACTGTACTTAGTATAGCAAGTATAATCATGTTATAAATAAAAAAATTTATAGACTGCACTTTTGCCTAACCCAAGTTATTATCTGTGGGAAGTAGAACAAATAAATAAAAGCAATAAAAGCCTTTTGCAATTTCGACAAATTCTAAACCAAAAGTTAGTTACTTTCTACAACTTCTATTATTGCTATCAGAATCATTCATTTTCGTATAGATCAATTCTCAAAGGATGAATACATTCCTTAATATATGCCTACAACTGCATCATATAAACATGTTTATAACAAATACAACACAACAACAAAATGGATGTGATTAAGTTTATTGTAAAGCAAAAATAAATGAATGAGTGAATGAATGAATGGTACAATAAATGAAGAAATACAAAATACAAACAAATAAATGAGGGCCAAGAGGGTGTAATTTAAGGATTGAAGAGAAGCTGTGCATCAAATAAAGAAATAGATTAATTTTCTAAATACACAACAAACAGCAACAACATAAATGATAAATAACACAAGCAACAAACAACAACAAAACAAACATAAATTTAAAAACATACACACACACACACACTCATAAACAATGTAACATATGGATATGGATGGTTGTTGTTTTATTTACAAACATATGTATCCTGCAAACACACACTCACTAATTTAAAAGTGGAAGTGTGATTTTGTTGTTGCAAAAATAAAATAAGAACAACAAAAAACATACTAATACAAGTTATATGCATGCATGCATAAAGAAAATACTGAAGGAAAAAAACATAAACCCTTGATGAATGTTGTTTCTAAAGGAATCTAATGTGTATTTAATGTTGCAGGCAGCAGGGGTGTTTTCATTGGATTCATTACACAAGTGTGTGTGGATGTAAAATAAATTTGTACCAATATTAGTGTGTGCGTCAGTGTAAAAACACTATAGTTTTTTATCCTTTTTTCTCTTTCGATTTCAACGTGTTTGTGTTAAAGTTTAAAAAATAACACTAAGATGATGAAGAAGGGTTCACATTTAATCCTTTTATACTGTAGAATGTTATTAGAAAATTTAACAGTTTTATGGTTAGATTTAAAATCCTTAAAAAGGATATAATATCCATGTATGTGTAGAAAGCTAAAGAAAACTAAAAATTGCTAAAGGTTATTTTATTTATTTTAAATTAAATTTGAGCATTTAAGGGAAATGAAATTTAAGGAATTTAAATTGAAAATAATAAAAATCGATATACTCATACAATGTTTTAGAAAACGTGCTTAAGCGTTTTTTTAAATTTGTTTTTTTATTTTTCATGCACATAATGTTTTATTTAACCGCCCTTAAGTATTTTAAATTACCGCGTTTATTTTATATTTGCCCTCTAATACAATTGTTTCTATAAGTTCAAAGACATGCATTCTTATGCAAAATTGATTATTTTACAAAAATATAAGGGTTTGCAAAGTATAGACAGCCAGCCATCAATTGCTTTTAAATATTTTATGTGGCAATCAAAATTGAAAATTTTGTTTTTTTTATTAAAAATTCTAACTGAAGCTAGTAATGAAATGATAGCAACATCGTTTTGTATTGGAAACACCTGAACGTTGTAGCTATGAATTATTTATTTTTCTTGTTGACTTAATAAGTTGTCTTGTTTATTTTCAATAAATAATTGTAATTGAAGAAGTTGGAGTATTATTATGATATTCAAAATTTATAATTTCCGTGGATACTGTGAGATTATTTATTAAGAATAACATTGCTGTGATTGTCGACAATTCTATGACTCTTCCGAATATAAGTTAGAATCGTATTTTCTAAGGTTGGCCTATCAAAATTTCTATCTATCTATCTATCTATCTATCTATCTATCTATCTATCTATCTATCTATCTATCTATCTATCTATCTATCTATCTATCTATCTATCTATCTATCTATC
>NC_060951.1:54036765-54040931 GCF_022045245.1 Lucilia cuprina | reverse complement strand
ACTAGAACTGAACTAGAACTGAACTAGAACTGAACTAGAACTGAACTAGAACTGAACTAGAACTTAACTAGAACTTAACTAGAACTGAACTAGAACTGAACTAGAACTAAACTAGAACTGAACTAGAACTGAACTAGAGCTGAACTAGAACTAAACTAGAACTAAACTAGAGCTGAACTAGAACTGAACTAGAACTAGAACTGAACTAGAACTAAACTAGAGCTGAACTAGAACTGAACCACTGGTGTTTGAAATTCATTCTAAAAATTAACGTACGACCATTATATTTATATTTTCTACCTTTCAGTTATTTGCAATTAAATGTTTCGAAATTTCTATTACACAAAACTTTTCAAGAGTTTGTTATTCTTTTAAAACCCCAAAAAATAAATCTCATTTATTTACACAAATACAATTCATACATATAACCGACCGCCATACAAATTCATATTAATATTTACGTATGCCCTCAGAACTAATGGTGCTTCAAACTTAAATTGAAAAGTATTTTCTTTAATAAAAACCTTTGCGTCTGACCATAGTCTCTGTTCGACCATTTCCCACAAGATTGTGTCAATACTTATGGAAAAAATTGTTATTCGTACAATCAACAAATTTCTTTTCATATTTTTCGGCGAAAACGTTAAGGGAAGTAAAAGAAAAATCATTCATTCAATTTAATTTTATACTTTATTCAATGACCTGTACCTACTGACGTAGACGAGAAGGACTACAACTTTTTTACCTTTTTATTATTGTTTATATTTGTTGTCCATTATATGTCTTTATATGAAAAGAAGGAAATTTTAGACAGTTGTCGTCTTTTTTCCTATATAAGAATTCATCTATTTTAAAGCTTATAAAATGGAAAAAAATTAAATAGTCTGGAGTCTACAAAAATTCAAGTGGCCACTTTATTTAGGAAATTTAAAATATATATTTTTTTTTTGTTTTTTTAGGGTTTGTTTTTCTACAATTTATTTCCGTTTGAAATTTACAGAAATTCATAAAAAATTTGTTTGTTTTTAATTTTTTTGTGAAAAAAATAATCTACATAAAATACTAGACATGGCATGCCATTGATTCATTCAGTCACAGTCACCATTCAGTAAGTCAACATTTATTTGAATATTTATTTTGGTAGCCATCACAGCTAGGGGGAGGTAGATAAAGTTTTTACACACAAAAGGTGACAGTAATGGAAATTCTTGGGGTTGTTTATTTCTTTATATACATTTTTTATCTTTCTGGGGATGGGTCATTTTCAAAATGATTGTGTTATGTGTTAAAGCTTTTAATTTAGGTGATTTATTTAAGTTTCATTTGTTTTTCAGTTTTTTTGTTTTATTTGTATAAGCAAAGCGTGTTAATACGATTTAATGAAATTTAATCAAAATTACTATTAAATTATTTACTTTTTAGCATTTTATAAGTATTTGTATATTTTCACACTTATCTTCCTTTTTTTATTGTTAAATAATTTTTAATAGGATTTAAAAAAATGTTTAAATGAGCTTTAGCATTTGTTAAAGTTTTTCTTTTTGTTTTTGACTTTTTTATTTAAACTCCTTTTTAGTTTTGTAGCTTAACTGCTGAATAAATGCAACTTTTTTTGTCAAAAAAAAGTTTTAACTACTTTTTTGGAAACTGTTAGCTGTATGCAAGTTGTATGTATGTAAGTGCAGAAAAGTTCAAGAATGGATTGTTTGAACGATTTTACTTAGGAAATTTAAACTAATTTATATATATGTTGTAACTATTTGTGTGCAAATTATTATTTTTCACATTTTCTAAATATTTACTTTACAACTAAATGTCTCCGGAATTTTGGCCATAATTACCTGAAAAAATAAAAAATAAAATAAATTTTAATTAGTTAAAATAGTTTACCAGGTATTTAAATATATTTTTTTTATTAAAGAATCGCATAAATGATTTGTCAAGGAAATGTCTAAGAAAATTATCGAAATCTTTTTAATATGAAGAACCTATTTATGGAACAATGAGTGAAAATTTCTCTTTACAAGGACTTAAGGAAAAGTCATGCAGGACACTCCCTAAAAAAATATCTACTAATTCGTGGAAAAGGTTTTTTATTTATGAAAAACTGGTCTAAAGAATTTCTATTTATAAAAGAATTAATGCATATTCTAAATACCGAGTTTGCTATTCCTTTAAAAAATTGACTTTTTAGAAAAAATGTAAATAAAGAAAACTCGTCGAAAAATTTTATATTTATAGAAAAGAATTGTAAAATGTCATATTACAAAACTCGTCGAAAAAAATATTTTTCTTTATAAAATTCCTTGAAATTTTTTATAACAAATACGTTTAAAAAACCTTCCAATTTTTATACAAACATTTTTCATTTACACAAAAAACGCCGAAAAGTTTCATCCCCAAATATTACTTTTTAAGAAAACTCGTCGATATATAAGAAAAGCCATTTATTCAAACCAAAAATATTCGCCAAAAATGTTGAAGCTTTTATAACATTCATTGATACTTTTTATAAGTATAAAAAATTCCAGTTCGACGATCAGTATAAAAACTAAAAAGAAAACTAATTCAAAAGTTTTTAAAATTTATTTAAATGAATCCATTCTTTAAAGTTTATTCCAGTTAATGTCTATTCATGGAATACATGTCATCCATACATTTGGGAATTTTCGTATAGTAGTTTCTATTTCTTGTTAGTTTTCAAAGTTGTTATAATGCGACACTCTACACAGACTCCATTTTATAAAAATTGAGTTTTATTTGTCATTTACAAAAAGCGCAATGTCATTATTACAAAATATCCTTTTTTTTTGTCTAAAGCTACTACCAGCACTTTATGCAGAAAAGTTTCTATTTTTTTTCATTTATTCAAGTACGAAGTAATTTCTGTTGTCAGCATATTTTGTTGTATAGGAGCCAAAGCTGTATAGCTTTCTCTTTCTAGGATTGTAGTGTAAACTCTCTAAGTTTATTGTATATTTAAATGAAGAAAACAAAAAGAAAAAATGCAAATAAAAACAGACTCATGAAGTTTTGTAGCTTTTTGGATTGAAATTAAAGATGCAAATAGACAGCTGTTTTCTTCATGTTTAACATAGTCATTGTTGTTGTTTTAGGAGTGTTTTTGTATGTAATGACATTAGGGTTGCCAATCCCTTTGCCCAGGACACATTTGATTGTGTATGTATGTGTGTGCAAAATTTAAGCTTGAATTTATTTTAATCTGTCCTTTTATTGCAAACATTTTTGTATGTATTTGTATATACATACACATAAATATTTTTGTATGCAAAAAGGATAAAGTTCCTTGTTTTATGGTATATTTATTTTTTATTTGGGCAATTGTCGCTTGTCTTTTACATTTCACTGTATAAAAAGTTTTATTTATGTTTTTATATTTTTCTGTACAATATGCAAATTAACTTGGTTCTGTTATTCTTTTTATTTTGTTTTTAAAAGTAATAGTTTATCTTTGGTTCATTGTAAAAAGTCATGATGATTTTGAAAACCCTTTAACATTCATTAGTTTCAAATTGTTGCAAAATTGTTATTGAGTATATGTAGAGAGAAAATTTAAAGTTTCACAATTATGTATTCAATTTTATTTGGGGTAATGAGCGGGTAAACTATTTAATATAAATTTATTTTGTTGAGATTTTAAGAGATTTAGTTATTTTAGTGAAATTTGTTACAACAAAACATTCACTAGATTTAAATAAAGAAGCGTTGTAGTGAAAACCATTTTCGTTTTGGCGAAAGCGTGTTTATAATCGTTGCTTTGTTGGAAATTGATATTTTTTGTGAATATTTGATAGATTAGTGGAAATCGATTTTTTGATTTTAGTAAATATCTAAAATTTTAGTAAAAATTTGAGATTTTAGTAAAAATTATAGTAAAAATGTAAGATTTTTGTAAAATCAAAGATTTTAGTAAAAATCTGTAAGATTTTAGTGAAAATCTAAAATTTCAGTAAAAATCGAAGAATTTAGTAAAAATATAAGATTCTAGCGAAAAACTAAGATTTTAGTAAAAATCTAAAATTTAAGTAAAAATTTATTTTTTGTAGATAGATAGATAGATAGATAGATAGATAGATAGATAGATAGATAGATAGATAGATAGATAGATAGATAGATAGATAGATAGATAGATAGATAGATAGATA
>NC_060951.1:53989509-54036665 GCF_022045245.1 Lucilia cuprina | reverse complement strand
GTTCTAGTTCAGTTCTAGTTCAGTTCTAGTTCAGTTCTAGTTCAGTTCTAGTTCTAGTTCAGTTCTAGTTCAGTTCTAGTTCAGTTCTAGTTCAGTTCTAGTTCAGTATAATCGCAATTCCGATTTATTTAATAAATTTATTGACGCAAAGTAATTTTCTAAAATGGGCTTTATATGGGTGATAGGAGAAAATATGAACTGATCCCGGTAAATGGATAGATATATGTTAATATAATATTTGTCTGTACTAAATTTAATCGCAATATTAATGTTAATAAGTAAATTGAAGCCTTTTTTTAAGGAGACTAGGATCGAAGGGGGTTCGATCATTTCAAAATTCGGCTGGTATAAAACTTTTAATCCAGATACAATTATATTTTACATAATTATGAGATCAAAAGCCCTTAATTCGACTCAGAAAGTGATTTTGAGTCAATCGGTATACTTTATTGTGGGTATAGTACTAAGTAATATTTAAGAGCGTTACTAACATCAGCATAAACGGGAGCATAATAGTGTAGGATATAATTATGAACAGATGAACAGATTTGACGATAGTCTTAACTGAAAAAATCATTACATTGTTTTACAGTGTGAACATTTATTATCAACTCAAGCTATTAAATATAAGTTTAATAACGTTTAGTTCGACTTCCTTTTTGTTTTTGTTGGGTATTGTCTGGCTTAACCAAAAAATGCCGACCATGAAAAGTTAAAGGCTTTTTATGTATGTGATAGATACACTGAAACATGAAAATCTATCGTAAGTATTTGAACATACTGTCAGCAGGCTGTCAATCTGTAGTTTTTTTTTGTTATAAAATTTTATTTGAAAAGCAGCCAATCACTATTGTAATCAGATGAATAGCAAAGAAAATTAAGAACAAATACTAGTAGGGAAAAAAAGCAAAAGCAAACACAATACCAGTAACTAGGATTTTAGCTAAACAAGTAGCCAAAGGTAGCCGTGCCTAGCCGATCAACAAACCATTTATTTAAGAACTAAACAACAATTTTACTGTATAGACCACGTACGTGTTGGTGCACCTTCAGGTGGCTTTTAACAACATTTGCTGCAGCTACTGCTGTTGCTGCAATTCGTAAGCAATGTTTTGTGGCAAACAAAAGGAAGCTGAATGATGCTGCGTTATGTATGACACAATTGTAAAGTAAAACGTTTTCTTACGGTTTATAATTAGTAAAATGGCTAGATCTAGCAAAAGACGAGAAGAGAAATGAACATAAATGTGATGTTGTAAGTTAAAACGTTTGTTGCTGTATACCTTAATCATTATACAAGTAACAACAACAATTTTTCTCGCAGCAGCAACATGTACGCACGTATTTTTATTCTTTTTTTCGTTTTTAGAATTTTTGCTGCAACAACATTTCATCTATTCATCTGTCTATTTGAAAATGTTAACATTGAAATGCCACTTTTTTACGGTTTGCAAAAAAAGCGCACCAAACGCATATTCAAAGATCATGGTTAAAACCTCGTAAGATTTTCATCTCTGTCTGCAGTATATGAGAACTACTGTTTCCTATTCGTTGTTTTTGGTATTTTCTGCTGTACAAAGACAGATTGCAACATGTAACCAACAACAACGTACTTGAAAAACGTATATACAAAAAATATAAAAACAGCTAGAAATAATTGCAGATTACAGCGTGTAGGATTTTAAGTTTTTTTTCTTCAATTTTTGAAAACTTGATGTTTGTCAGAGAAAATGTTATATTCGCAAAACTTATAATGAAACTTCAGTAAAAAAACGCAAATAATAAGAAAATACAGATGCATAACTTTGAGTTTTTTCAGAAGAGATTTCAGTGAAATTGTATGCAGTCTGGCATGCTGGTACATGCTCTATTATTAAAGACTTTGATTTTTTCCAGCGATAAAAATAAAAAACAAAATATTTCTTTTTACATCACTATGAATCTAAGTAGTAAAAGGAAGGCAAAAAAAAAAGTAACGAAGAAATTGAAATCATTAAAATTGAAAAAAAACTTTTGGACACTGGTTTATATCATCTCTTCTTGTGTTCGTCATCTTGCCACCACAAAAAGAAAAAAAAAACACCAGCATTACAAAGTTTGTTAATATCTTAAGGTTATCATCAATGAAAAGACAGTTATCTTTTTTATCTTTTATGGTGTATTTTTTATATCATAATAATTTTAGTTGATTTTCTTTCTGGTTTCAAATACAACCCTGTAGTTAAAATGACATGATGAACTTATTACAGGTTTTCTTTTTTTTTTGCATTCCTTTTGTACCCAGTTTGTTTGTTGTTATTGTACTACTACATACTACTCAGAAGATATCTTTTTGGACCATTACAAAATATGTTTTGTATATCATTGTGACTTTAATTCCACTAATCAAGTGAATTTTAAAGTTAAGCAATAAATTCCTAATTGCCTCAAGGAGGAGGAGACGTACGATCAACCAAGAAGCACAAAAACATTGAATATTAAAAAATAAACCTACCAACCAACCGAACAAAACTGAACCAACCCAGCGATTTAGTTTGTTAGCTAGCAATCCAGTCATCCACAAAATAAAGGAACGTATGAGGTAACCAACCATTCAGCCATCCGTCCACCATCCACTAAACAAAATCTTAAGAAAACCAACAACATCGAAAGGCAGTTTTTCTGTAGTCATGTTTTTGGCACGTTTAGTTGTGTCGCAGTATTATGTTCCTTTTAAGATTGTTTTTCTTAACTTTTTTTCCACTTCGTTTTTAATTTTTTGTAGTAGTTTTTGGTTGTATTTTTTTTAACATTTTGCTAAGGAAGACCATTAATTGTTTACTCATAGAGGAGATTTAATGTGACCAACTTAAAATGTTTTGTATTCTAAGTAAAGATTTATTTTCAAGGGGATTTAGGTCTTAAATCTGTATTACATTTACGATTATGATCTATACTGTTATCGAGACTATAGTGTTGACTAAACTATTGTAGGGACTACAGAATTGACATATGTATGGACTACAGATTTGACAATTTTATGGACTACAGTTTTGATTACAGTATGAACTACAGTTTTGACTATTCTCTTAGTTATGTTGTGTATGAACTATAGTTTAGTTTATAATCAATAATTTACTAAAAAAACTACAGCATTTCCTATAGTCAGGACTAATAGTCCAAAATACTTATAGCCGAGGAAGGGTGTATATTGTTTATTGTCTATACTATAGTTTTTACTTTGTTACAGTCAATACTGTAGTCTTGTCAAAAAAATCATACCTCAGTACAGACTCTATTCCACACTAAACTCTCTGCTAAAGTTAATAAAAACAGTTTAAGCAATAGCCAAGTTTATAATACAATTTTTATAATATTTAAGGTTATAGCCTTTACTAAAGACTATGCTTTAGTTAAGACATTAGTCTAAGCAATTGGCATCACTTGAGGCTATATTCTGTGCAAAAGCCTTGACTGGGGTGTATACTATGGACAGGACTAGGTTCTACAACATAACCAAAACTATAAGTACACTGAAAATAATCCATACTCAACTTTACGAAAAAAAATTGCGTAAATTCTATTTTCGTAATATTTACAAAAATTTCGTGTATAATACGAAATATTATTTAATAAAACCCATTTCTATTTTTACGAAAGTACGAAAACCTTTCGTAATATTTTTTTTTAAATTTTAGCGAAATTAAACATAATGATATTAATTATATTATGATTAACTAAAACTACAACAAATTTATAAAAATTAAGAAAAAGTATAATATTATTTTCGAATTTTTTTCATAAAAAAAATTGAAAATTGGTGTGGAGAATAATTTTGAACTAAAATTAGAAAATTTATTTTAAAATGAACAAAAATGTTTGAATAAATTAATATTTCGTAAATTTTACCATATTTATTCAAAATTCCCTTTTTTAAATTTATGTAAATTAATTTTTTCAAGAATATTTTGCATTATACTAAAATATTTCGTACAATTTCGTATATATTACGAAAGAATTTCGTGGTGCGAAACAACGAACGATTCGTACAATGTACGACATTTTTCGTATATATTAGGCATGGATTTTTTCAGTGTAGTTTTTACCGTAGTTGAGATTAGTCGATCTTCTAGTAAAGTTTTTCCTAAAGGCTATAGTCTATGGCTGTAGTTAAGATTATTATTTAGTTAAGGTGGCTTTCAGTAGGTTAGTGGTTAATGTTCTCGTCTGCAGATCGGAGGTGTTGGGTTCGATTTCTACTTCAGGCACAAAACCATTGGCTAATGTCTATAGAATAGTTACGTTTATCGGACGTGTTGGGTTCGATTTCTACTTCAGGCACAAAACCATTGGCTAATGTCTATAGAATAGTTACGTTTATAGTATATTATATTTTAAAGTCTAAAATATGTACATATAGTATATAACATATTTAAGATTTTAGTCTAAACTCTATCACAACTTAAAATCAGTACTATAGCCTTTAATACTAAATCGTTTGGTCCCATTATTTCCTGATTACTGCTTAGACCCTGACAAAGATTTGTTTCTTTTTTCTTGCATTTTAAGGTGCCAGGCCTACATGAATTGCCAAGTGAGAGTGTTATTCAGCTAAGCAGCCAACAAGTGAGTAGAGTTTTGCTAAGAGTATGGGTGTTTTGTACAAGTTTGTGCATCTATGTATATATAGAACGACAACACCTTGAGGGCTCTAATAAAACGTAAACAAAATTTTTACTTCACTGCAATAAAAAACAATAAGATGTTGTATAAATATTGTTGTTGGCAAAATGTGATACGAAAAGTATATTGAGTAAAAGCGCACAAAAACTTAAAATGCATTTGATTTTTCATAATATTTTTCAGGCTTTTTATAATTTTAAAGATTTCTTTTAATATTTTTTTGTTACTTTTATTCGTAAGATATGGCCTTTTTGGTAACACAAACAAAAATAGCGACCTCCATGGTAGATGAAAATCAACAAATAAAAAATACAAAAAAAATATATCAGCAACTAAAAACATCATCAAAAAATATGACCTTTTTTTCATTCATTTTTTTATATAACATTAAATTCTATTGCATTTGCCCTAATAAAAATAAAAACACAAAATAAAATAATATAAACCAACAACCAACAACAATAACAAATATCGTGTATATATTGCATAAAGCAGTCAGTGAGACAGCCTGCCACAGACACAGCTGAACTAACTTTATGGATTGAAATTGGTGCAACCTGTAAAGAAAATCTTGAAAAAAAACGAAAAGAATATTGTTCGCTTCTTGGCTACAATTTGATGTTGCAAGCCAACTGTATTATTATGATTTTTGTTATTGCTATTGATGTTGCTGTTATTTACAAACAATAACGGCAGCATCAACAACAAAATTAAATAATACAAAAGTTTTACTACATTGGCAATTACTTATTTTGTTACTAATAAAATGTTACGTTGTTGTTCAATTGATGGTAGTGCTATTTTTTGTTTTGTTCTTTTTTTGCCTTTAAGTATTTTTTTGTTAATATTAAGAAAAAACTTTATATTATTCCCCATTCAAATCTTTACAGGTTTGCCTTGACAGATATTATTTTAGCTGTAATAGCAGCAGCGTTTCTTATTGGTGCTATTGCAAAATTATTATTGCTACAAGTGGAGTTTTTAACATTTAGTGTGACAATGCAGGTGTTGTTTTATTATGATTGCATGTAAAAGTGCAAAAAAAATAAAAATAGAAAAAGCTGTAGCAAAAATAATTAATTTTGTTTTGTCATTTCAATGTTCATTAAAATATATCGAGACAGAATTTTAATCCGAATCGAATTTAAAAGTCACTAGATTTTTGTTTGATTTAAAATGTTTTTTATAACAATCTTAAATCGAATATGCCGCAGCAAAATTACATTAAACAAGTTCGAAAATTAAGTTGTCACATACAAAATTTCAAATTAAAAAAATTACCTTCAAAAAAACTTGGTTTTTATTGCTAAAAAATATATATATATATATTTTTTTTTGATTTTTTCATTAAAAGTGCTGGTATATCCTGAAGCAAAATACAAGTTATGTATTATGCTATCGGTGAGACTATATTGTATTCTTTAGTCAATACTATATATTCAAGACTTTAGTTTATTCATAAGTCAAGACTATACTATCATCAAGACTAAAATCTATACTATAGTCAAGATTTAATACCTTTAATAGTCAAGACCATTGTCTATAATGTAGGTTATACAACAGTTAAGACAAAATTACAGTATTAATAAAAATATAGTATTGACTATAGTCTATACAATAGTCAAAACTATTATCTATACTGTTGTCAAGACTATGGCATAGACCACGTCAAGACTATAGTATTAACTTTAATCAAAACTATAGTTTATACTATAGTCAAGACTATATTCTACACTATAGTTAAGATTACATTATACACTATAGCTATATTCTTGGCTGTGCTAAGACTACGTCAAGACTGTAGTATTAATTATAGCCAAAACTGTAGTTTATACTATAGTCAAAACTTACTGTATACTATAGTCAAAACTACAGCTCCCCCCGGGGGCATGTATCTTGGTGTTATTGCAAGTCCCGGCCTCTAGTCTGGCCGGGACTGAAAAATTGGTTACAGTCTACTGCTTGGCTTAGTCCTTGCATAGATTGATAGAGGTCAGACCAGAGCACCGCATAATCTGGTATTACGAGTGGCCAGTTGCCCGCAGGACTATGTCCCGGCTGGTCAGTTGGTTGAGGTTCCTTCGGGAACCACGTAGTGGCTGTGGTTTAAGCCCAAATTCGCAGGGAGAGTAAGTGGCGGTTAAAAGACTGATGCATGATAAAGTCAATATTTCGGGATAAGTTCGGTGCTGTTGCCGAAAATAACAGATGGAAATGAGTTGGTATTAATTGTATATGGTACGGGATGAATGTGTGGTTCGGCGGAACTTACTCCACCCTTCTACCTAATGAATGTGTCGTATGTTTTTCTCTTATGAATGTGTTATTTGTATGAGATGTGTGCTGGGTTGAATGATGATGAATGAAAGGTTTCATATACATATGATACCATTGAATTTTCCTTCCTTGTCCAGATATGTTCAGAGTATACTCTGTTCATATCAGAATTACAATGTCTTCGGCTTATTGATGGATAGTACTTCGGTCCACCGATTACATCTCTAGGTGCTGCTGCCGAATCAACAGAGGCCATCCAATGGTCAGAGATTAGATAGCTCGAGTACTCCAACAAAGTATTTGTGCATGGACCGGTCAAAGCCAATGTACAAAAATTGCCACATGAGTTCTTCATTAAAGAATAAAGGGACAGTCTATACTAGTTATACTCAAAAGTACGGTTAAGACTATAACTAAGACTATAGCATATACTATAGACGAGACTATATTTTTTAATATATTCAAAACTATCAGGGTTATAGACTATAGTCTTGACTTTAGTCTTAAATAGTTTAATGAATTCGTTTTATCTAACTATAATACCTTAAATGTATTTCAACAATTTTTTATACCTAATCTAATTCAAGTGCAATTAAAATATTTTTTTAAAAAATAATTTCCTTACAAATAATTGACTTTAACAACTTTTTTAATTAATGAAAAAGAAAAACTTTGAAGATTTATTATATTTTTTCTACTATTTTACAACTTAATAATTGAAGTCCCTTAAAAACTTAGAAACAACAAAAATTCTGCTAAATCATTCCACTATTATATCTGCAAAATGCAGTCAATGTAATTAACTTCAATAAATAAAATTCCAAAAATATATAAGAAAAAAAGAAATAAACCGCTTTTATAATAAATATTTTTAAGTACGACAGCAACTTATTTAATTGACTCTGAACTGCAGGAACAAAAACAGAAACACATGGAAAAAAATATAACCACAACAGCAAATCAAAGGTTTAGCAAACATCAGAAAAAATTGACCAAATTAAGCAGTAGGAAAGAAGAAAAAAAAAACCTTCTTATAGAACATAATTTTTGTTTAAAACTAAACGCTTAAATTCTATGACCATGAGGTCTACTCTACTCTAAAACTTTAGTAAAGACAGTCAAACATAGACGACGACGGTTGGCTGACCATAATCATGATCATCATCATTATGAACAGAAATAACATCAAATATAATCATAATAATTTTCCACGGTTACTTTCATTGCAGCAATAAATCCAAATCAAAAACCAATAAAGAAACACTGTTGCACTTAAGAAAAGTTTTTCCTAAGCTGGCGTTTTGTATTTCCTCTCTCCCCTTAGCATTCTCAATTACTTTTGTTAAACAATAAATTCAAAATTTACGAAAAAAAAAGAAAATAATAAAGCGGCAAATATATAGAATAATATACAGGCCATCCATGCAACAATCATGTAATACTTTTTTTTATAATATACGTATGTTCAACATATGTCCGACTGTAGGTCTTTAGTCTAGTGCTATTCTCTTGGTCGGTATTATTTTCTTCTTCAACTACTAAATGCATGAACATGCATTCTATTTTCATTTTTTAATAACACAAGAAAAAAAATATAGAAATGAAAAATCTTAAAAATATAAAAACACTGGCTGATGATGACGAGTGTAACACGCATTCTTTGTCTTACGAAATAAAATCAAGTAAAAGATGATGATTCCAACAAAAAAATAATCTTAAATCCATGCAGTATTTAGTGAAGAAGAGAAAAAAAATATTGAAATACATCAGAAAAAACAACACAAAACTTATAATAATGATGATGAGATGACGTCCAAGATGTTGAACACTGCAGCAGCAACATCAAGGAGATCATTATTAAATCATTTGAAGAAAAACTGATTGAGGTAGAAAGAAGTGTTTTTAGTTTGTTTCTTCTTGCCTCTGCATGCTGCTGATGATGAAAAGCTGGTAAGCAACTCTTAAGGTGAAAAGTAAACAAAGAAAATAACAACAACAAAAAATATAGCTAAACTGAATTTAGTCCAAAGATTATTTCTGCATTCATCCGACTGGTTGGCTGTCCGTCCGCCAGTTGGTTTGTTTTTCTTGTGCTAATACAAAACTCATCACGTTTCATCGTCATCTTCAAAAAGATCACGCATCTCCCTTATGTAGATACATGGCCGGGATGTTACCTTAGTTGATATTCAGAATCGTCATACATACAACCGATTCATCCATTCATACTTGTGTATCGCATACACTGACTCATACTATCAACAGGAACACTTAGAAAAACTTTTGGATATGAAGAAATATTTCTTTTTAATGGATGGAAAGAAATATTTTCGGAATGGCTAGTTCGCTTAGATCGGTTAGAAAGTTTAAAATTAAAACATTTCTGATATTTTTTATAATATTACGAAATATGAGATCTAGTTTGTGGATCAACCAAGTAATTTCTTCGTATTTAGATCGCCATAGTTGGGGTTTTAATCCTATATAGAGCTCAAAAGTTCTGGGTTTTGCATTTGGTTGTAGCTATTGAGAAAATGTTTAAAAAGGAATTCGATCTCTTATTTATTTAATATATTAAGATAGATACTTGAGCTCTATGATCATTTAAGTGATAGTGCTATAGAGTTTGGAGTCCTGCTCTCGAAATATATAACCAAAGTATTTCAACTAAATCGGCTTTTAGACTTGAAGGCTGGTACAATTTAGGACTGGGACATACAAATAAATCACATTATAAATCACATCTTAAAACCTTCGACTCCGTTGCAAAACAATTTCCTCGATACGAGGCGATCTGAAGCTGAAATAGTTCGAAAATTGCAGTTATCAAAGCTTCGAAAATGTCTTCTTAATAATTAACTTTAGTTTAGATATATCACGATAAGAGGATATAGATATATCACGATATGAGGGACTTCTTTGATAAAACTAAAGCCCATATCTTAAATATATACTTGGTTCTCATGAGGACCATAAAATTCAAACAAATGTTTGAATTTGAGATATTCACTTAATTCCAAGTTACTCACGAATCCAATATTCTCGTATTAGCTCTACTTGAAATTCCCTAAACGTGCTGAGATGGGATTCTCTCAAATTCTAACTAATGATGTTCGTAAACCAATACCAGGTATATTTCCTATATAAATGTAAATTTTAATTGATATTAATATTAGCGTTTTTTTAATTGACACAATATAAACAGAACGTTCTCTACTATTAGTAAAAACTCATCATCATTTATTCTTTACTTCCATTTTGCCCGTGTTAATATTAATTGGATAATAACATTACGTATTTTTTTAATTGATTCTATGCAAACGTAATAATTTCTAATGTTAATATGAGTATCAATTAAAAATTTAATTACATCAATGAAACTCTTTTAATTAATCAAGTTTGTTTATTAAATAATTATTGTTGTGTCATATGAGAATTAATACACCTAGATCATTTTCGAGTCTGTTATGCTCTCCTTTGTCAGAGATTCTGTTAGGAATTAAACCTACAACTTGCAGACTAATAGACTGTACCACCTCCAACCTTACTACCGCAAGCCCCCAATCGAGTTTATTGGAATTAATTATAATTTCTCTCAGTGCTTTTTATAACTATCATGTTTTTTCTCTCTCAAAGATTTGATTGCATTTAGCCGCGAATTTTTTTGCTTTATTTGTTAATTTTTTTCCTCTACAGTTTTTATTTATTTTACTGCTGCTTGATTATTATTGTGTATGTTTTTATATTGGCTTAATTTGTTATTTTTATATGTATGTGGCTAAATATATTTTCAGCCAACATATCCATCTACCTGTTCTCTGGTCTTAGCCGCAGCAGCAAAAGAGATCATTTGTATTTACGTTTATACGACTACTACGTAAATCTTTTAAATCCCTTTGATTATTTTTATAGTTTTAATATTACTCGTTTATTATGACTGAGATATGGGATGGTTGATGATATTGATGATGATTTTTGTATATGTACGTTAGATGTGGCTAAAAGGCGTCTTTATATATAAAATACGTTCTAATATTTCCTCTGTTGTATAAAAAGTCTTGCTCTTACTGCTGCTTTATAGCAGGTCAATATTATTTATTAAGTTTTCGTTAGTAATTGAAAATCAAATCAATAATGTTGTTTTCTGTATGTTTGGTTTTTAGCATTAAAATTTATGATTATTGGATATTTTCAATGAAATAGAATCATTAAAAAAATTAATAAAAAATATATTGCTTTCAATTATATTTTTTTTTCATTTAATATTTATAGACAATGATTAAAGTTATAAAACTAAAAAAATATTGTAAATTGAACTTGTTGCTGGGTTTTATTAAAATACAATTTTAAATCTTAGACAGCTATTTAAAAAAATGTCAAAATTAATTAACATTAATATTGCCATTATTCTCGCAAAATTGTGGTTAATAACAATAGAACCACAGCATTAGAGAAACAATGCTTATACTAGATTTAATTAAACTTTAAATAATGTTTACCTTTCAGTTGCAAATATATGTTTAAATATTTTTAAAATTATGAAATTTAAATGTTCAAATAACTCATTATTCAGTTGATGATATATCTGTCAGTTGTGTTTTATTTCAAGTAGAATTTAAATAATCTTCAAAAAACCATTTTTTGGGTTATGAAAATAATGATGATTTTTGCATATATCCACAAACGGCAACCGAAACAAAAAGCCTTTAAGCCTGTTTTTGCCTGAGTTCTCTTTAATGTTTTCATTTTTTAAGTTTTGGTTGGGCGGTTAGAGGGGAGTTTAACACAAAAAAATAACAAAAATTTAAAGGAAAATTGTAAAATTAAGGAGTTTATTATGACGTTTAATGACCTCAAACAACAAATAGCCCCAACAGTAAGTAAATATGAACAACTCAATAAAATTTGTGTATTTATGTGCATTTCACTTAACTCAACTGAATATTTATGGCCTTTACGACTGACGGACTGACTAAACGAGTGACGGACTATTAGACTGACAAACTGAGTGCAGTTGTTAATGATGGTACTGTTTGTGTGTGTGTGTGTTGAATGAGATGACGGCAAATTGTGGCAAGAAGAGTAACTTTATTGATGTTATTACTTCGTTTTTTTTTTGGGTTGTAAATCCTATGAAAACACTTGATGTCTCTGGCACGCAGAAAAATTATATTCATATAATTACAGTTCTGGCCATTTTTAATAGTACTTCGTGAAAACCATTCAATGAAAGTAAACAACTTGCAATCACACTGAAAGCACACACATACATTCAGAACAGCAATTTTCGCATATATACTAATAAAAAGTAACATCGTAATATATACACATACCTATGTAACAAACAGGATATTTCGAGGGTAGTCTGAAAGTTGTTTGAATGATTGGAATCGATGGCCGCCGTAAGATGTAGTTTCAACAAATTTAATTAAATCTTTTAAAGCAGGCATCGGCAAAAAGTAACATATGATCTCTACGACTGGTATTACAAAGAAGCTCTTCACTTTCCTTCATCGAAGAAGCAGCTTTGAAATGGTTCAGATTTCAGAACCGATTTCATTTATTTGTGAGAAACCAGGAAATTCGCTGTTAACCTTTAGGTAAACTTCAGGGTGCAATTGGCAATTTTTATCGTCTGTTTTGGATCAAGTAAAATTAACAATCTCTTTACCGATGCCTACTTAAAAAACAGGTATAAGCAAAGAGTTTTTCTCGATCTTACATATTCTCACACATCAAATCTTCCTTTACACACATTTCCTTAGAATATTTATCTCTCTCTCTCTCTCTGCAGATGAATATTTTAAAAAGACTTTTAAAATTTCTCTCTTACATGCACAATTACAACACATACACACATGGTATTAAGTAAATTTAAAGTAAACACAATCTCTCTCATATGGTGGCAAATATTGCAAACCAAGTATTTTTTTGTTGTAGTTACAACTTTTTGCTGATGTTGTTTTCATTCTAGTCATTGTTGGGTACCATAGTTAATGTTGCCCACTGGCTACAATTGCCCGAGAGAGGGTGTATGCTATTACCACCCAAAACATGTCGGCCAGTAATATGATGCGTTCTTTTTTCACTCATTGTAATGACTGCAACTAGCTGCCGTGTTTGGGTTTTTTGTCGTTTTGCCAAAGCCGTTTCCACTTTTTAATGCAGTTATGACACTGATGAGTTTCACTTACAACTCACTGCCTGGCTGGATGGTTAGCTGGCGTATGCAGTTATTATTGCTGTTGTCTACAAAAGTCTTTAACATTATTCGCATACGTTCGACTCTAGACTAACAAAACCAAAAAAAAAATAATGGGAATGAAGAAAGAAAAAAAAACAGAGTGTTGTCAATGATTATTATGTTGCTGATGCCTTGTATCATGACATCTTGCAATTTAATGCCAAGACAACATTATTTTTATGTTGCTTTTTTGTTTTGTATGTTTTTGTTGCTGTTATTATTTGTACGAGCGAGTATTTTACATTCCATATGTAATCATCAACAGCAGCAATAGCAAAAACAAAAACAAAAAACATTGCTTCAGAGAGTAACTGCAGCACATTTGTGTCTGTGCAACACTTACTTCATATCATTGTTGTTGTTGCTGTTATGTTATGTTGGGAGTCATAATAATCTGTGTATTTAATAACGGTTATAAGAATTGTGTTTTTTATGCATATTTTCTCTGAACATGATCATATTTCTGAACTTGTTGTTGCAACCAAACAACAACAAAAAACCAAGTGCAATAATACGGCATAATTTGGTATGCAAAACTTGTTCCTTTTGTACAAAAAAAAAATGAATGGTTCTTTATGGTAATTTAAATGCTTTAAAGATTTTGAACTTTAACAATGACTTTGCATTTACAATATTATTGGTAAATGGTCAATGTCTATATTAAGACCCAAAAAAAAATATTGACTAACTGTAAATAATGAATTGAATAATAAAAAAATTGAAATACAGCCGAATTTAAAATCGAAATTATATGAATTATATGACAAATTTCGTAATTTTAATTCAACTCTTACTGCAACAGTTACAACAGAAGTTGCAAGAAGCATCAGGTTATCAACAATATATTGATAATAGCAAAAAAGACATATAAAATGGTAAATCATTACAAAAGAAATACCTTTTTCCTTATCTGGCCATGAAAAACTACAATAACATCAGAAACAAACAACCATATCAAACAGCAAACATCAAAACAGTAGAGTTGAAAACAAACAAAGTAGCCAGAGAAATAAGAAAATCAAGCAACAACCGACAACATAGAACCAGAAACCAGGGGGGGAAATAAGCGTGGCAAAATTTCCTATAAAATTCACAACATTCAACAACAAAAATATATAAAAAACCAAAAGAACTACGAAACAATAAAAAGTGTTGCAAGTAAAAAAGGCAACATTGTTTAACAATCATTTCGTAGAGACACAACCGACAACTATTATTTTCATTTTAAACTTTTGTTTTATTATTTTCAAAGTTTACTGATCGTAGTTTTCTGCTGCTGCTGCTTCTCAACATTGTTCAGTCACTCAATGTCTCCACATTAAAAGGAAATGTAAATAATCTTGAAATGAGGTTGATTTTTTTTCCAAGTTGTAGTGTTTTGTACATCTTTTTTTTTTGGTTTGTTTTATTTGCGTCTAGTATTGAATTGCAATTTTGTTGTTGTTGTTATTGTTACTGTGGACTCGAAAAACATCAACTTTCCTTAGGTTATAATGTACCACAATGGTAGTAAGTAATAAGTATAACAACTATAGTTTTGTTTGTTTATATATATAAATTAGTAATTGTTAATACTTTTACGAAAAAATCTACTTATTTACTTACACACACTCTTGCATACAATTTCTGTTTATTTGTCTGTCTATTTGTATTTGTTAATTTCTATATTGGCTAAATGATTGTTGTACTTGATTTTCTATAAATAAACAAATCAACTTTATTAAGTAAAAGTGGCCAGATGGTATGAAAGAGCGGGATGCATACTACACCAGAGCCAAACAAATTGAACCCTCCTTAATATGGGACATGTCGGAAGAAAAATCTTATAATTATATTGACATATTAAGGAAATTATCGTCTTATGTTAAATCGCGCAAAACCTAGATTGTTTAAAGTTACCTACAGATCAGCAAGAATTCACATTGGTCATTGTCGGTTCTGTTGGATGCCTTTTAATATGGGAAAAACACAAATATATTTTGACCTATTAAGTGAATTATTTTCCTATGTTAAAAACTCAGGGTTTCTGAGGGATATATGATCTTATTAGGATAACAACCTGTCAAAGGGAAAGAAAATATTCCAACGTTTCAAGTCCTTTCCATATACTCGTATAATTCTCTCCCATAGACCTCTTTTATAGTTGGATAGACCTCTAGTTTTGGACTTATTTCAAGGTGTTTTTTTTACGTTCTTTGTAAGCTTTGTGTTTCTTGCACGTCAGTGGCGATATTTGTATATTGTTCCTGCAGTCCATGTACAAGCAGTTTGCTCAAGTACTCAAGCTACAATTGATACCAACACATTTTCAAAGCATAGTCACAAAGTAAATCTTATGTGGAATATCTGTTGCTTACAGCACCGAATCAATTCCAAGTTTTAAACTTTACCGTGTATCAGTCATTTAACTAACATTCTTTTCCCGCGAATTTGGATTTAAACGTAGCCACCATGTGCACAGAGTAGGTCCTATCCAATATCCGCGATAAGATAAAGTTCGAAACTCTCTGCCTTAAGGGCTGGTACTAGATTATTTGGTTCTCTGTTTCGTCCATATGTCCAATCACTCCAATAAAATATCGAAGATTAATCGCTCACTTGTTCTCACGTGGAATTCTGATCGTTAGTATTTTCGTTGTCGTTAGTACATATCGGTTTCTTGATTTTCAGTTTCCAGTGAATACAAGATATTTTTTTGACGATTTTTGTCAGAAAATATCCTGTATTCGGGCACATCTTATGATTGTTTACAAACGTAAAGTGTGTCCATATACATTAATGATGTGTACTATAATTGCCTTTCAGCTAAATAAAACAGCCGCTCAACGGTGATGGAAGTCTTAACTGTTTCAATTGGGGGAATACTTATATTGCACAATTAGTAGTTCCATGATCAGTTACTCAACTATTGAGCAGTTATTATTTCAGTAGTAGTTCCCTGATCAGTTACTCTACTACTGAGCAGTAATTATTTCATGGATTACTTAGTAATGAGACACCACCAACATCACCAACAACATTATTTCATTTACTTGAATAGGTAATTACTGGTAAAGAGCTGGGAATTTGATTTTACATTTTGAATACCTAATAAAATCTCTGCACATTTTGCTGTATCATTATTTCTTGGTACTGGTCACCTTTTATACACCTATAAGTTCCTCCATAAACTATATTGTTCAATTGTGTGTAACGTACATTCGTACAAACCTATAACCACTATTTATGTAAATGTATATATACATATGTATTAGGTTGTATAAATGTGTTTTAGAAAATTGTTTAATGTTTTTGTAATCAAATACTAAACTACTTATGTTTATGCTCGGTACATAAACATTGTAATAATGCCTGATTTTTTTCACTTTTCCTATAATTCTCCCTCACCATCCTTCCGGCTTAAGGCATATTGATGTATGTGCATTAATTTTTGTTCCAACATATTAAGAGTCAGAGCAAAGTCTGAGTCAGTGAGTGAAATATGCCTGCCAGTAAAGTTTATCGTATAGCAATAATGAAAACGCTACGATACAATATGTTATATGCTGGTACTTGGACTCAACAACAACAATAACAGCAAACAAAAATAATAATAATGCTAGTTTAAATAAAATTAACTAATTGGCATAGAAGAGGTTAAAAAGTAAAGTTTAAGTGAGTTGTTGCTGTTTGTGTAGAATGGATGATGTTACAGAGTATGAATGAATGAATGAATGAATGAATGAAAAGTGTTTGTTGTTGACTGTTGATTGCAAGCAAGGCTAACAAGTTTAACATCTATCTTTACAATTGTAGGAGATTTACATGTTACACAGTTGTACAACAAAATCGGCCAGTTAGACTGACTGACAGACAGTTTAAATAGATTTACAAATACTACAACTAAATTTGTAATTGGAAAATTACTTATTGTTAGTTTTATGGGTACATGTTGTTAGAAAATTGAAACATTAATGTAAAGGTATTAAATCTAGATACGTTTTAGTGTAAAGATTGCATTGTTACTTTACAATATGATTTTTAGATAATTAGGATTTATCTGCAATCTCAATTGAAATATTCCGGACTTGGGAAGTAATAATTACACAAAGTCATAGAAGTTTTTCCTATAACAATTACTTGTATTGGTAATTAAGATATTACTAATTACAATTAACATGTATATAAAGAAAACCATATAATTTTAGCTGGTAAAACTTCAATTACAATTATTGCAAATATTGTTATTGTAATTGAAAATGTAATCATTTTCCCTATTCTAGTTCATTATAACAAACTTACAAATGGCTTGTCTTAAAGCCGTGATACACGGTTATCAGATCTTACAACGTTGTCAGTAAAATATTTCAATTTTTCTTTTGATGCGTTTTCAGAAAAAACATTTCTGACAATATTGCAAAACAAAATTTGTAAGTTGACAGTGTTATTAGACATTTTCTGCACATTTTACTGCCAACGTTGTAAGATTTAACAACCGTGTATACATAGCATTACATTTTGTTTTTCTTTTATAAATTTGTAAATTGTATACAAAAATCCTTTCAGCAAGTTGCTCAAGTCATCAACTTATATTAATTGGAAAACATCTAACCAATTACCTTTACAATAACTCAATTTATGTAAACTTACTAAAGAAAAAAAACATTCTAAAAATATATAAAAATCTATATATGTATACATAGAGATCTAGTATATAATCTATAAATACATACATTGATATGTAACTGTGTAAATGTTCTAAAAACTTTTTCTTTTTTAATAAAAGTATTAAAAAAATCTTAATCAATTTCTGATAAATTTACCATAACACTCTTGCTACCAAATGTACGACAATATACAAGAGTATATGGCAGATTTTTATTGAAATAATACTTTGTTTTTGTCAATTATTTCTAAACAACATAATATGTGTATACACAGGCATCAAAATATATACAATTTATGTTCAAATAATAATCATAATAATTTGATTACATTTGATATGTTTTTCTTTGATGGCTGTAGAAAAACAATCAATTGAATTACAAAAATGTCTTATATACATATATTTATAAAGACCCTATTTACAGTAACAATAAAATCACACATAGACGGTAAAATATGCAGATACACATATAGAGATAACCCAGCAAACACTAAAGTCAAATTTCTGAAATGTTTATTAAACGAATATTTTGTTACTAAAACATTTTCAAAGGTGACATGTAATTCGTACTCTGTTAATAACATTTGAGAAAGAGAATTTTAAATTCGTTATTGAAATATTTTTCAAATCTTATTAAATTTTTGTCACACTAAAGTTTGATCTTTAATAACTTTTAACTTAAACTTGTTATCCGGGATGTATAGAGCAAGTTTTCTTGTTATGTCTATTAAAAATAGAGACTTTTGAGTAATTATGACAAATATGAAATCAGACTAACCTATCTATGTATATAGCAGAAAAGGTTTTATTTTTCTTTAGTTTTTAAATAATTTCTTGAAGGAATCTTCTCTGATCAATACAACTAATTAAACCTCTTAATTTAACTAAAATATAATAAAACCCGATCTACGTAACTGTGTTTGTCCTATTGTACTCTCTATATTCCTGATCGGCAAAGAGCTTTCTTGCATTCTTAATTCCTCACGCATGTATGCTTACACGTGTATGAAAAACGATAAAAAAAAACAGTAAAATAACTTATTTTTTACTCTCTGTAGGCTCTATAAAATTAGATAAGTATTCCTCAAATTTTTAAATAATCAGTTTAAAATTTGAACTCAAAACCACTACTTTTTATCACCTTCACTCTATCCGAGTAACCTATGGTTTATTCATATATCATATTAGTAATTACAATACCGAAAATCCCAATAAGTGGGAATATATCTACTGACTTTAGAAGAACTAAGTTTATACTTATAACGGTTGCCCCTATACCCATAGATGTAGCATAGTGGAGAGAAATAAAAATAATTAGATGAATCTAAAGCAGCGAAACGTAGTGGGCTCTCAAATAAACTCTCTTGTAGTGATTCTTTTACGCGTACTTATGTTCACATGCGTATAAAAACAAACAAAATCAGTCAGAGAGTAAATTTTTTTACTCTCTGCCTTTCGCTGATCTAAAGCAGGGATCGGTAGAAAGTGATAAATGAGAGTATATGACGGACACCAAAAGAAATATATAATTGCTCCATTTTTTGCAATGAATTCAGTAAATTTTAGAATATCGCGGTAAAAATAATTTAAATTTTCGTTAGAGTATTTCTGGACCGCAAAACAACAACAAAAGGGAAATATAAATTTCTGAAATGGTCCACGGAGGTCAGTTGCTGGCAGGGAATTGAGGACCATTCAATAATAAATATTTTTACTTTACTCAATCTTACTCAATTTACTAACAAAAGAAAAAGGAAATATCAATAGAGTGTCTTTTCGAATTACCCTCGTCTTTCAATTTATGTTATTGTCTACTAAATTTAAGACTTAAGAAAATATACACATAGACATGTTGTAAGGATACAATAATAACAACAATAACAAGAACATCATCAACAACAAAAGTATCAAATACTAACAATGTCATCTAAAGGAAACATACAAATCAGACAATTTACACAAAACGATGATGATGACAATGTTTTAGCAAGCAAAAAAATAAATAAATAAAAAATACAGAAAAAAATCTAATAAAAAAATATAAATCAAAACAAAGCAATTCAACAAAATTTCAACATTTTCTCCCAATAGGCCTTGTATATAGAGAATGAAAAAAGCAAGTTCAGGGGGCCAAAAGTAGATGTGTTGATAAAGAACAACCCCTACTATGCAGAATAAATGTTAAAAAAATGTATTGATAAAATGTTTTTTTTTTATACAAATACATATGAACAAAAAATAAAGGAACATAAAAATCAATCAATGAAATAAACACACATAAAAACAAGTTTAATAAATATAGAGAAAATAAAACGGAAAATGTGATTGATTTCAGAATAACAACAGTTTAAAATAGACAGTGAAAACTTTAAGAAATGGATTAAGTTTGAGAAGCAAAATTCCGAAATGTTAAAGCACAAGATCTCCTATGAATTCTTGTTAACATTGTAAAATAAAAATTCCAATCTTAAATTTAACATATTTCTTAAGTCCTTTTTATTTACTTAACCCTGTACCTTAATTGAATATTTTGTTAAGATTTCAACCGAAAAATAAGTAAACAACAAATTTCCTTTAACAATTGTGGTTTATTATACAAAACGAAGAAAATAATAATAGAAAATGTTTAAGAAAAAAATGCCTTAAATACAAAAAGAGAAAATAACCAAGTTTTCGGTGAACTTGTTTCGAAACTTTAAAAGAAAATTGAAAACACAATTTAGCAATTTCCAATGATTATTGTATATTACAAAAGTTTCCTATTCACTGAGCTCAAAATCAATTATTTTTTTTTTCCTAGTTCCAACAATTGTCAAATGGCCGATCAAATAAAATAAAGAAAAAACGAAAAATAAAAATAATAAATATCTATGGCCGCCAAACACACATATACACAAAAGTTAAACTCCAGCAACTTCATTCAGTTCATTTTTCATTCTCTGCTCAATATATTTTCGAACTTCATACATTTTGTAGGAAAAATAACTAAAAGAATGATGAATAAAAGAAAAAGGAACGGAGTGAAAAAAGTAACATTTTAACAATAGTTGGATGATGATGATGATTATTAAGCTTTCGAAAAACAATTCACAAGCCAACAAATAGTAACAAATATAACTTCAGCAGCAATAGCAGCAACAACTTAACCAGTCTATCTTCTAAGCATTTTAACCAAGTTGTATGAATTTGAGATATACTCACTCTCTTAGTCTCTCCTTTCCTGATACATACATGTATCTTGGTTGCCAGCTTTTGTATTGTCAGTGACCACAATTTATACGCATATCAAAACAAGGACCTGTTCATCGTAAATCAATCAATCTTACAATTAAGAGAGTTCCTCTGACACATTTAGTGTCCAATTTGAATAGTTTTTTACTTATTTTTTGCCGTTTGACTGACTTTTTGTTATTGGTTCATCCGAAATATAAAAAGTATTTATAGATACGAGTAAGTTAAGAAAACAATGGCTAAAGGGGAAAATTATCATGATTTGAGAAGACTATATTTATGCAAAATGATTTTTCATTCTTTTTTACTGGTCTTGTGTTTGTTGTTTCCTTTGTTTTAGTTTTAGAGTTGATAGAGGCAACTAAAGAAGTCTTTAAAACGATAAGTCTTTAGAAACGATTTAAACGAGAAATTGGAAGTATGAAACGTAAGATTTGTTATCAATCGAAAGAAATGAGATGTACTGAGAGAAATTATAAAACTTAGGATTACTGTGATCTTGAATAAGATTTTGAGATCTTGAATAAGTTTTTGAGATCTTGAATAAGATTATGAGATTTTTCCAATATCAAAAACCTCTGTACGAAACTAGTTTGAAAGATCCAGATATTTTCCTCACGTAACAACCGCTTATAGGCTAATGTACGTTAAAGTCAATTTCTGAAGGGGATCTTATATAGGGGTAGAGTCAATTATAGACCGATTCTCATAAAATTCGGTAAAGAGTTGTCGATCTTCAGCGCTATATTCGTACTTTCAAGCTCGTAGTGTGCGTTAAAGTCTATTTCTGAGGGGGACCTTATATGGGGGTGGGGTTAATTATTACCCGATCTTCATAAAAGTAGTTAGATATAATTTTTCTCGTTATAAAGTTAGTTATGTTGAATTTCAGCGCTAAACTATTGTTTTTGATTTAGTAATTGGCGTTAAAGCAAATTTTTGGAGGGGACCATAATGAGGGGTAGGATCAATTATAGACCGATGCTCATGCAATTCGGTAGAGAGAATTTGGCTCATATACGATTTATTTATATCGAATTTCATTGCTATACTCGCATTTTTAAAACATTTTATGACATTATGACATTTCGGTGGTTTACTTGTATGGGGGCTCTACGAAAACGTAGACCGATATTGCCCATTTTCCATAAAGAATATTTGTGTAAAATTTAAACCCTCTAACTCTTTCCGTTCGGAGTCTATCGTGCTTTCAATAGACTGACGGACAGACATGGCTAGATCGTCTTAGAATTAAATAAGGACCCTGAATACGTTACAAACGGATCTTGGGTTTAAAAACATTATGGGAGATCTTTACGTAAACTTTATGTTGTAGCAGTAATGTTTTGAACAACAAAGTTCCCGATCTTTATGAGTTCAAAATCTGAACAAAATTTGTTGTAAGTGTACACAGCTATATCTATAATTTTAATAAAGTTAAAGATATATATTTTTGGAGAATATAGATCTTATTTTAGAAACTCAAGATCAGGGATCTTAAAGCCTAAACATTCCCACATATCAGAGAAAAATTTTGCAAGTTATATACATAATTTTTTGGAGTAAAGATCAGTTTTGAGAAATGTGTGATCGCTCATCTTTGTGTAGAATGAGTTTGTGTTTCAAATAGGAAACAAAATGAACGGAAAATGTACACTGTAATCTGTCCGCATCGGAGACATAGATCAATTATGACAACGTTGTTATTGAAAATAGTGTTGTTAATTTGAAGTCTACAGTATCTTAAGCGCAGCAACAAAATTACAGTCTCTTTAAATACAAAAATTTTTAAAATCATTTTTGCTGTCTTAACTAAACAAACTATTTTTTTTGGTAATTCATTTAGTAATTTATCATATAAACTAAAAAATTGCGCGAAATGACAACAAATAATGATCACAGAAGTTTCCCTTTTCAAATTTGTTATGCTTTCAATTCATTAATTAACAAACATTAATCATGAACATAAGTTATTTAAGAGTAGACACTACCAAACAAATGCCCACTAGAAAAAACACTTTAATGAAAACAAAAAAAAAATTTTTTAAATATTTTTTTAAATAAATTTTAAATAATTTAATGAATTTTCAATGCCCCCTAATATCTTTTGAATATTTTACCAGAGACAATAAGAAACACAAAGTGTCACCAAAACTGTCATGAATTATTAACATATGTTTAGTAGGGCCGATGCAACAACACAATACTTCCATAGAGAATCTAAAGACAATTAAAGTTATAATTTGGAGGGTGGTTGTTGGAAAATTGGATTTTGACCTCAATTTAGTTGATGTATGAAAACAAATGTACCACACACACTCAGCTGCATACACTATATTTCCAAAAGAAAACAATAAATTGTTTTGAAAATAATATTGAAGTTTTTTATTTTTTTAAAATCTTGTTGGAAAGAAAAAACATAAAAAATAAATTTAGCATTTCTAATTAGTTTAAGAAAATGTGTGTTTTTGTTTGAAGTAGAAAAAACATTATTTTTAATTATTTAAAAAACAAAAATATATAGAAAAATTTATTTTATTGTTATTTTGTTTTCTTGTTATTTTTACAGTTCACCACAAAAGATGCTTTGTGTCAGCAAAATTCAGAATGTTTAACAGTAAGTTTATTTTAAGATTTTCAAAAATTTTGTTTTTAGATTATAACGATTGGAATATCTACTATTTGTTAATAGTTAAACAAATATGATCTTTTACTTATTTCTACTGGTACATCGGATATTATATATATTTTGAAGCCTTTAGAAATTAAATATTTTAATGAAATTTTGTTAGTGAATTTTACTTAAGACACTCACATAGTTAGGTATTAAATTTTAATTTTATTTAAATCTTTTGACTATAAATATATGTTATTATTTAACTATTATTTTATAATTAAAATAATCTTCTGATGTTATAGTCATTTACTTTTAATGATAAAATCATAATGATAAAAGATAATGCAATAGAATGTCTAGTATAAAATGTACACAAATAAAATCATATTATTTTTAAATCTCCATTATTAAAATACAAAAAAAAAATCTTTAATACAGGATAACAATAATATTATTTAAATTATTTGAAAAATATTCATAGAGACAGCAAAAAACTAAAAAAAAGAGCAAAAAGTAATGTCAAAAACTAGTTATGCTTGTTTTATGGGAAAATATCTAAAAATGACATATATGGACTAACACGATTGATGCCTTTGACCCTATTAAGCGGCAATAGTTTAATAAATATTTCCTCTAGTTAAATGAGAAAAAAATTTGCCACATTTATGGATTTTTATTAAGTTCAACAATTGGTTGTATCTTTTTTTGGTCAATTTGTATCAAATAGAATTTTAAATACAATAATACATTTACATTTTATTATTTTAAAAATTGGATAAAATCATATAATAAATATGCAAAAAAAGTGTAAAAAATTAAAAACTACTCAAACGTACCAAGCAATTGCAATTACTTAACTAAAAACATACTTTTCAGTAAGTACTACATATCGCCTAGATTACAAAGAAGTAGTCTATTTAGGTCTTACTAATACTATATTATATAATACATTCTTGGCTGTGAAGTTTTAGAAGCTGTACATGTTTTTTCATGCCTTTTATAACGACTTATTTTTGTAATTAGTAAGAGTATGTGATGAATATTTGCTTCTAATGACATGGCTGTGTTAAAATAATTAATTAAAATGCAATTCTGTATAAATAAATTTTAGTATTTTGTTACCCCTATATGGAAAAGTAATTTTTTGCTGCGTAGTACTAAATTCTAAATACAACCCAGCAAAAAATTACTTTGAAAAGTGATGAATTAAAAAACTATTAAAATAAATGTTTACTACTTACTATTACTTACCACGCTCGCTTAGAAATAAGTACTTGAATAAGCCATTATAAATAGGGAGTTACAATTTGTTTTACCAAAAATAAAACTACGTCTGTATATATACATATCGAATTTTGAATATAATACATGTTTTAATATACAAGATGGACTTAATAATGGACACTAGCAATGTCCCAACTAGCAATGTCCCTTCGAAATGAAACATTTTAAAAATGATTTATTTCCTTCTTAGAAAGCGTGGTTTCGTTGTTTAGCAACAAATTTTTAAAACTTATTTTCTATGTTTACTAGTCCATTTTCTTACTCAATGCTCAATTAACACCTTTATTTTATCATTATATCTTATAATATCGACTAGGGTTAGAACCACTAACTAATTCCTTATTAGACATACACTATCTATAATTGGCTACAAATCCTATTGAACCAAATAGTAATTAATTTTATTGGTAACCACCACTCATTACCAAGTAATATATGAAATAACTACATTACTTTTTTACTAAAACTACTCACTACCTCCGTTATTTAGGATATTCTTTAATTTTATCTCAGATAAATGCTCCGTACAAGAGAGAAAGACTAATCTAAAATAGAATTCCCTGTTCCGATTAAATTCGGATAGTAACGAAGTATATGAGATATAGGCTCTTCCTCATTGTGATAACTTTGTATATGTTAGGTATATGCTCCGTACAAGAGAGAAAGACTGATCTAAAATAGAATTCCCTGTTCCGATTAAATTCGGATAGTAACGAAGGATATGAGATATAGGCTCTTCCTCATTGTGATAACATTTGTAGAAGCGACCCATTCTTCTGGCACGATTGTCAATAACATAGTGACTCGTATTAACGATATCAGCGTTAGGCTGATATAGATTTTTGATTGCAGCTTTGATGTCTGCATATATACATATATCCCTCGATAATCGATAATACCTTAGTCAATTTACAACTTTTCTTATAGCAAATATCTCTGCCTGTAAAATGAAACAAAAAGAAAGATTTGGTTCCAAATCTTTCAATATACAAACAACCAGCCACCCTTGGCTCTTAATTTTAAAGCGAATATTAGATCAGATTCTAAAATTTACAAGGTACACCTAAAACACAAACAAACATATTTTTTAAATATTTTAAATATCGTTTTAAATATTTCTTTTAAAAAATTTTTAAATTGTAGAAAAAAAATTTACGTAGAAAACTGACAAAAGTGTATATTGACCATAGGCCAGGTAAAACACAAAATATATTGATGTGTTTGTTCTCTGTCCCTTACATAGAGAGCAAAAACAAAAAACATAACAACGACATTCAACAACAAAAAACCTTAATGAAATAAAGAAGCGAGGCTTTGTCAAAGCTTTTAAGGTTTTCTTTCACATTGTTGCTATTGTTCGGTCGTTTGGTCTTGTTACACTTGAATTAAGTATTTGGGGTAAATGGTATGTTGTATAGAATAGCTGGGGTTCATGGATTTCAAAGTCATTTTGATATTGTTGACGGAAACTCAGTTGGATACAATACATATGTATAACATTTTTTTGGGAGAATTTTTTACTTTTTTTCACAACCTAACTAAGACCACAAAATGCAAACACGTTTGTGTTCATTTATTTCAGATACTTTGTGTTTTCGAAACACACACACAACAGATTGGTGGCAAGTTTGCTACACTTTTGTACATTTGTTTTAATGTTTACTGTCGATTTTTTTTTGTTTGTTAGAAATGTCGAGTGTATGAAAAACAAAATTGAGGAATTAAATACAGACAGAAAAGACAATAAACGAAGCAAAAAAAAAAAATACAAATGAAACTAAAATAAACATTGCTGACAACTAAAATTTAAGGTTTTTACTTGTTGTACTTGTAGTAGAACGTGATTATTTTGTGTTTGTTTAATTTTGGTCAACAACAATTTTCAAATTGTAGTAAAAAATTCAATAGGAATTGATGGTAAAATTGTTTTAATGCAAATTTCATTAATGTTACTCACAGTGAGTAAAAATGTACATTGTTCGTACATGTATGGGTTATGATCATAGGATCTTTTTATGGATCGTAGGTATAATTGGGTTGCTTAGATATAAATTTGGATTTTGCAATGTTTGTAAGCTTAATTAATATTTTAAAGGTCCTTCATTTATCAACCTTTTTGACTTTTAAATATATAGAAACCGATTTGGCGAATAGCTTCTGATGGAGCTTAACACTAACACCTGAAGCCAAGGCCCTACGATATTAAACAGACCCATTTTTGGTCGTATTTTTTCGTATTGCGAAAATTGACTTTTAAACTTTCTAAAATGTAATGTCTTTATAAAATCTAAAAAAAAAATCACTTTAAAATTTTAATCTCTTCTACAGCACATTAAAATCTAGTTTCAGTTTCTAAAGTCAAGGAAAAAAAAATACTACAAATATCAATGGGAACTGGAAGAGGAAAAAAACTGTTAAAGCCACCTCTTTTAGCTTTCACATGTGCCTTTTTTTTCACTTCTGGCACATGGAGTGTTTAATTGATTTGTAGCACAAGTTTTTAAGTACAATAAAAAGGAGTATGAGTCGAGTTTTATTTTTTTTTCTTTTTTTACTCAACTGATGCTGGGTATTGTGCTCCAACAATACGAAATGTAATAAAAGAAAATTCAGTATTTTTTTATCGTGTATTACTGTATATGAATGGATGGATATTCTTCCTGTTAACCAATTGAAGTACATTGGTAACATGGTTGAATTAAATTTTGTTTTTTTTTTTTTTTTGTAAATTTCAGTCATACCCTTTTGGGCATGCTGATGATGACGTTGTACGAGACTATAATGATGTTGATGGTGATATTGCATACTACTTGCAACAGAGCTTTAAGCCAAATGAAATTGCCATTAAGTGAGTGTAGGCAACAAATGAAAAAATAACAAAAAAAAAAAAAAAAAAAAATAGTACAAAAAACCAACTTACTATGTATGTAGATGTAAGAAAACAAAAAATAAAGGATTGAATTTTCAGAAATAAGTGTGTATGTGCCACAGTCATAAATTAAGTAATGTTGAAAAAATTAACCCTTAGTTTAACAATAAAAAAATGCCATGCAACAGCAAAAAATATTCACCAACAACAAAACTTAAAAAAAAACAAGTACATTGCACACTCAATTTAAGTTTAATGTTTTCATAGCCGTCATTATTGATAATATATTGATTATTGGTTTTTTCTGTTCATTTCAAATTTTTTTATTATTCAAAAAACGAAAAACTGAGGGAAAAAGTTGTTGGTGGCAATATTTTTTCGGAAGTAAATGATTTTAAATTATGTGTTGGCTGGCAAAATTTATTGTAATTTTATTGAAATGTTGTTTTATTATAAAAAAAGAGAATTGAATACTAGTTTATATGTATATAGTTGTAAAAAGATTTTTTAAGTAGTCAGTAATATTTATTAGTATATTTCAATTTGAATAAAGTATTTTTGGAATAAATTCTGTCAGTTATTGGTGGACAGTGGCCTAGGTTATTGTTCTAGTCTGGTATACCGAAGTTGGTGGGTTCGATTCCCACCTGAGGCACTGGTTAAGTAGCGCACAACAGGCCCGATAGAGGCCTAGATGTATTTCTTCGGATTTGATGTATATATGTACATCCTCCTTTCAAACTAACTACCTATTGGTGGACAAAAATACATGTTTTACTTGCTTCAGAAAATTTTATTATACGAACATAACTTTCACGAATTTAAAATGTCCAGATATTTAGAGAATATAATTATCTGCTCAAAAGACCTATTTTATATGGGAGTACAGTTGTATGGGGGCCTTGGTGAACTAATTAAACGAATTTAACCACAGTCAATAGGCTTCGTCCTTGAGTTAAAATAAACGTTTGTATCAATTTTCATTAAATTATCTTGCAAACTACAACCTGTTTTATTATAAGTTTTACATGGACGGACAGACATCACATACAGCTTTATGATGTTTTTTAGAGGCTAATGACGTCAATGGATACTATGACACTTTTTTAGTCTGTGTACAAGTGTACATTACCGCAATGGCAACATCATGATCATTATCACTCTTCTAAGTCGTTAGCCCTTAAAAGGGATTACGAGGTCCATTATCTTATTGTTGACTAAAACTTCTGCAGAGACACCTATTGGTTACTTTGGAGTAGGTAAAATGTATTAAGTATGCACAAAATATGTTTGGAGTTGAAATTTCAGCTAAAAATTTTATTAAACACTTTCGTAAGAAATCCAAATTCTAAAAATGTCATTTAAATAGATTTTACTAATAGAAGGATTTTTCAATTCATAATACTTTTCTTTAAAAAATCCAATAATTTAGACAACACAGCCGAACTAAATAAAAATTTGTAAAAAAAATTTGAAACCAATTCGATTTATAATGTATTTTTAACAAAAAAAAATATATATATATTTTATAAAATTGTACGTTTGTGGGTTAAGTTAATTTTTTAAATTTTATCAGTATATAACTTTCCTTAATTTCATTCAAACAAGGTAATATTTTACTATGATTTAAGAAAATTTCCCAATATTGCATAGCCTCAATATTTTATGGGTTAACATTATTTGATTTTGCTGAAACTTTAGATTCATTTTTTCTATTATCTGTAAAGTAAGGATTAAAGGTTGATTTTCAAAAATGATTTTATACGAAATCCTCAAAATTCAAATCGCTGGTACTACTAATCTAAGGAGGTAACGACCTAATTTCTTTACTGCTTTATTCCCTTCTTTAATGTTCATAAGTCACATGGAGATTTTCTCAAAATTTGCTTAACAAAATTGTTAAAAAATGTTTTGAAACTTTTAATTTCTTATATCATAGCTCAGGCAAATAAACTAGTATTTCTTTAGAAATCGGCACAACTAAGATTAATACAAGCATAAGTAATTCTTATGCTTTTATTAAGTGAAAAGAATACTCTCCACTTAAACTCTTATTAATATAAAAAAATATATTTTTTTTAAAATAAAACTTTTTTATAACTGCTTTTTAAGAAAAATAAATACTAATAATATTTTTTTTGCGAAAATCATTTACTGCAAAATTAATGACATTTTTTTTGCGAAATAATTACAAAAAAGGCAAAAACCTTTTATTTTATAATTAAACAAATATATGCAATCCATTTTAACCCTAATTTTTGTTTCTTATTTTTTCCCATTATTTAAACATAAACAGAGTGCATTAGGCATAATACATGTTGTACTTGGTAAAAAATATTTTTTTTATGTTTAAAGAGGTTTTTCTTTTATTAAAATAGCAAAAAAAATATATATGTATATGTATATGTATGTACATGAAGAGCTCTGACTCAACATTTGATGATGTTAAATGCAATACATAATATTTATTTTTTTCTTTCTTGTGCAAATTGCAATGCAAATATTTAAATGTTTTAAGTAGAAAAATACATCAAATGTACAAACATACACATGAGGCTGGTTAGCTTTTTCCTAATGGCAACATTTTGCTGCAGCACCAACAGCATTTCAACATAATCAAGCAAAACAGAGAGAAGCAAGTCGTCAGGTGCATAATGAACACATACATATAGCCAAGCACGGCTTACTGCTTTTAAAAACAGCAACAACAAAAAAATATATATTATATAAAAATAGAAAAAATAAAATACAAAAAGTGTTACAAGGTAAAGTGATGGCAAAGCTCTTGAAAAATAAATTGTATATAGAAAAAAAAACAGCAGAAAAAGAAACATAACAAACGCTCAATAAACAATGTGTAAGTACATGACATTAACATACATACATATGTTACTAGTTCGTTCCGTTCATTTACTTTTTTACGCACTTTTCTTTTAACTTGACATAATGTTTGGCATACAAAGGATTACATGAGTGTAATTAAAAGTAACATGTTTTAAATATTAAATTAGTTATTAGCAGACATTTTTCTTTAATGATTTTAAATAGAGAATTCTTGACAAATTTTGTGGCAACATGCATTATCTTTGTTCTTTTATATGGAGTTGAGTTGAGACAGGTCAGACATTTAAGAATAATTAGTATTCATAGCATTTTAAAAAAGAATTGTATTTTCTTTAACTTAAAAAGTTTTTTGAATCATGTGAGCAAAAAAATTCACGCTTCAAGAAAACTTACTAAAAATGGGGACTACAAGTGGTATGAGTTATTTTTATTAGAAAACAAATGTAAATCCGTTCCGTGTATTATTAACACGTGGTTGGACTTTTTAAATTTTGACTAAAAAATAATATTTCTTAAATTTATTTCATAGTAAAATTAAGATTTTTTCAAAAATTAGATTTTTTATTACAAATTGGATTACAATTTTTACTACAAATAGTTCAGTTCTAGTTCAGATCCAGTTCAGATCTAGTTCAGTTCTAGTTCAGTTCTAGTTCAGTTCTAGTTCAGTTCTAGTTCAGTTCTAGTTCAGTTCTAGTTCAGTTCTAGTTCAGTTCTAGTTCAGTTCTAGTTCAGTTCTAGTTCAGTTCTAGTTCAGTTCTAGTTCAGTTCTAGTTCAGTTCTAGTTCAGTTCTAGTTCAGTTCTAGTTCAGTTCTAGTTCAGTTCTAGTTCAGTTCTAGTTCAGTTCTAGTTCAGTTCCAGTTCAGTTCTAGTTCAGTTCTAGTTCAGTTCTAGTTCAGTTCTAGTTCAGTTCTAGTTCAGTTCTAGTTCAGTTCTAGTTCAGTTCTAGTTCAGTTCTAGTTCAGTTCTAGTTCAGTTCTAGTTCAGTTCTAGTTCAGTTCTAGTTCAGTTCTAGTTCAGTTCTAGTTCAGTTCTAGTTCAGTTCTAGTTCAGTTCTAGTTCAGTTCTAGTTCAGTTCTAGTTCAGTTCTAGTTCAGTTCTGGTTCTTTGAGATATAAATCTATGATATTATATTAATGATCTTCTATTAAGTATATACATTCTCAACAAATTTTAACATGTCTCAACAATTGTGTTTACTTCTTTAAACTACAATAACAAATATGCCGCCTTACTTGATTAAGCAATTAAAAAATATTATTCTTCTCATAATTTTAAGAGTCATAAACTTTTTTGCTTCATATTAAAAATTTGTTCTTTCATTTAAAGTTTCTCTGGTCTTTTGTAAATTCATAATAACTATAATGTCTTTTTAAAACATTGGACACAGCTTAAAGGATTCTACGGAAATTCTTACTAAAGTGCTATGTTTGAGAAAAAATAAAAAAGAAACTAAAAGCAACAGTATTTGGACTGCTACTGATACAGATACTGACATGTATGCGTACATATTTACGCAAAAATTCATTCATTGACAAAAGGGGTAAAGACTCTTTTCATAATTTCATAATAAAAACATCAACAGGCCGAACAATAAGAAAAGTGAAAAATATTATATAAAGAAAAAAAGGGTTAAATGTTTGTCAACGGCCGGCAGATTCTGGCCTTTTTTGCTCCACATAAAGCTAATGAGCAAAAAAAAAATATATTTTATAAAAAAAATTTATACTCGTAGCCGTAATAATAAAGGAGAACAAAACCGAGATGTTTATAATGAGAAAAAAAGGCACAATATAGAAGCATTTTGTGACCAAACCACTAAAGAAAATTATTGGTATGGCTCAAAGGCAACAAACAAAAGCAAAAAAATAAATAAAAGAAACTTGAAAATTTTAAATATTTCATTGGCCATTTAACAGCAAAAAACAAGAGTCTCCAAAGAAAGCCAAAAATCCTCCAAAAAGTAAATTGAAAACAAAACCACAAAAAATTGGAGTTTAATTTCAAAACTTAACAACATATCAATGTCGGGTCATTATCATTTATGCTTAACATGCAATATAGAAATTTCAAAAATGTTTTAAAGGACAACACATTACATTATCAAAAAAAAAAAAAAAACACATAGCGTTGAACAACATTAATAACAACTTTTATTGTTTAAAACATGCAGGCCACCACAAAAAAAGAACCAAATCGAAAAAGCAATGCCCAACATACAACTTTAACAGATCATAATTGTTTGTCATCACAATTTATTCTTAAATTTTCTTTTTCTTAGTCTTCATAAGAAATGCCAAAAGAACGCACACAAAAACTTCAAATAAGCATCATTTTAACGCATAAAAACGATATACTTTTTTATTCTTCTGCTGTGGCAGAAAAACTTAAGAAACTAAGATTTATAACCTACGAAAAACTGTCATCAGAGATATTTTCTCCACTAACTCTGTGGCTACTGCTTGGTTCCTTATATAGATATCTTGTGGTGTTTGTATTGTTTTTTTGTTCTGTTCGTAATGTTTAGTTAAAGCTGGCTGCTGGTCAACATCATTGTCGTCATCATCATGTTATACAGCAGTCACATGTAGCTGGAAAAAATGACATTGTCTGTCAAAAATTTCAACATTTCCAACAATCACAAACATCAAAACAGTAGTTGTTGAAAGCGAACGAGTGGCCTAAACTGAATTCATACATTTATACTATATAAAAAAGCATGAAAAGAGGTTACAAAAAAATGGAAACAAAAATAAAACAATGGTATATAATATCAAGACATCGTAGTTCAAATACTCAGCAGATATTGAATAAAGAATTTTGAACTAGTTTAGGAGACTAAATTGAAAAAAGGATTCTATCCTATTTGATTAATCTTCTTATATGTAAGTCTATGTACATTAGGTCATAGTATAATATTTTCAGCAACAGTACCTAGACAGAGGTACGAATGCATCAAATAAACTGAAGACTTTTTTCTTACTAACAGACAATGCACTGTTGTAAATCAAGTACGAACTCATAGAGAATATGAGATATGACCTTGCCAGCCCGTATAAAGGATGAACCTTTACCATTTAACACCAACTCATTTCCAACGCATAGTCCCACAGTTACTGCTCTATGGGGTATCTGTTGTCAATACCAACATCACCCAACTTATACCGACATATAGACAATTACCGTGCATCATTCTTCTAACCGCAACTAACTATTACCACGAATTTGGGTTAAAGCACAAAGCTACATGGAACCCAAAGGGACCTTAACCAACTGACAGACATAGTCCTCCCGGCAACTGACCATTTGTAGTACCAGATTATGTGGTTTTCTGTTTCGCCCCCACGTCAAATCATTCCAAAGAAATGTCCTCGGACATGATGATTTCCAGGTTATAGTGCCTACAGACAAGAGGCACTGTTGGCACCTCTTTTACTCGGAATTGCAATTACATCAAAATGGGGTATTTCATCAAGGTAAAATGCCCCTGGGGAAACTTATATGTGGACTTTTTATGTTTTAGCATTCAATATAAAATATTGTATGTTCACACTAGTGACTACACACAGAAAAAAGATCGATTGGAAATCGGTTAGCATAATAAATATTTAGTTAAATTAATTAAAATTCTATCGCTGTTATTAAAAATCTGTAAAATTAACCAATTTTCTATATTCAGTACTAAAAACCATAATTACAAACGAATTGTGTTAACAATTTCCATATCAGTAATTTGAACTGAATTGTATCGGTTATTAATTATTTTTGTGAATTCAGTAAAAGAAGCCGATTTTTATTTAGAATTGAAACGTCAGAACATCAAATATTAGTCGTTGCAACTGAAAAATAGTAGAGAGTAAAAAATATTGGGCACTGCAACCAATTATTAATGGAAACAATTATTTAAAATTAAATGATGATTAAAGGAACCAATTTCGATGTTCACAACCAATAAGTTGGTAATTTTAGATGACGTACATAAAAATAAATAAAATAAAATGAATTTATATTTAATAAAAAGACAAATTACATTTGAGGATAAATAAATACGGAAAGATAAAGGTAAAGTTAAATTTCTTTTATATCTCCTAATCTTTTTTGTGTTATTTTCTATTAGTTTTCTTAATTTTACAGCTGCGGAAAGGTAGTACTCCTTTGGGCATGTTAGACATGTTAGGATGAAGAAAAAAATCCCCGCACATAAACATCAAATTTTCATCAGTCATCAAATAATATATATATACGTTTTGTAAGTTTATACAGATTCATATTTTATTGTAAATATTTTAAATAAAATGAAATATATTTTAAAAATACACATAATCCACAAATTGGGTTTTAATAAATAATAATTTCAGTTGTAAATACCAATAATTTCAATCCTGATTACCGAATAATAATCAAAAATAGTTGTGTACTCCATATATTCAATAAGAGTAACCGAATTTTACAATAATTACAATCGAATAAAGGTATAGTTGTGAGAACCGACTGAATTCGATTGGAAACAAATTCGGTTATCACAACGAATCTGTTTTCTCTGTGTAGTTTATTGATTAGTCGATTTGCTAATCTATTGTTTAACTTTCCGAGTAAATATACTAGAAATTACCTATAAATGAGTATTCTATGTAATGTAGTTATTTCATTCATTACTTGGTAATGAGTGATCGTTATAAAAAAAACATTATTTAATTTTTTTAATGTAAAGTAAGGAATTGTTATTTTTTATTTGCAAGGTAAATTGTACTGTTTATAATATTTTCTGTCCTACTCAAATCTCGCATAGTATTTTAACAAAAATAATTGCCTGGAGAGAAACATCTCGTTGCACAAGTAAACAGCATAAGTTTTAAAGATAAACATAAAAATGCTATGAATGTGAAAGATGTGCACTTTACAGCAGAAACAAAAAAATAAAATAAAATATATGTTTTAAAATTAATACAGGACCTCAGTATGAGTAAGACTAAAAACGGACAAAATTCATTTTATGGCGGAAATCAATTTTACACAATTACGATCTCAGGCTACTCAGACACAGTATCATATAATATTCATGTTATGATTTTGAAATTAAAGATTTATTATAGAAAATTTTATGTTAACAAAATCAGAAAATTAAAGCAATAAAAGCTTAGCAATTTTAGTTAAAATTCTAAGAAACATATATTTGTTTAAATAAATCTAGACAATAAACTAAAATGAGAAGAAAAAACTTCTTGCTAATTATTATTAATTTACTAAACCAACAACATTAGCGGCTCATATTTCATTTCCAACTAAGACCCTATAACCATATTTAGCTTTAATTAAAAATAGCTATAAAAATTCATTTGATACTGGCGGTCGCCTAAAGAAATTCTAATTAAAAATTATGCTTTATTTATGGACACAAATTATTAACGAAAATCTACACAACACAAAAATAAACAAAAATATTGATTACATTTTATAAACTTCAAAGAATTGACTTTGAAATATCTCTCTAACTTCCACACTTATCACTCACATCATTGGCTTTCTCAGCCCAAGTAGTAGTATAGCAGATATATAATTAAAATGCCACCCACAATACTAGGGTGTAAATGTGCTTTGCTGCCTGCTAACTAGAAAACATCTAAATGGATAAAACCTAAAACAAAACACAAAAAAATATTAAGCCAGTAGACAAACTCTTGTCATAATAACAAACAAACAGACTAATTACAATATTCCTAATAACAAGTTTAACTGCTAAAGAAGCATCATCAACCGTTTGACGCAAGTAAAACAATAACAACAGCAACAACAACAGAAAATTGTCATTAGATCTCTGTTCTATAGTAAAACGAAAAGTGCTTTTAAAAACCTTAACATTACAGATATACAAACACAAAAACCAACTAACTAAGTAGGAGATTTAGTATTAAATTGGACTAAAAATAAAAGCAACACCATTTTTTGCCCCACCGCCAACTATGGCGGCTCGAACTAAAGCAAGATTATAGGACCAGCAACCGAATAAATAATACAAACTACAAAAAAAAAAGAATAAACTTTATGTATCGTATTACATAAAATTAATGAAATTTTAAGCTTTTTGTTGATGTTCAAAATGAGAAACATTTAATGTAGTGAGTTGAAAGAAAATTTTAAGGCATAAACGAATTTCTAGGGAGCCTGTTTTGAAAGTAAGATGGAATTGCCTTTTTGGGGTTAAGAAAGGGGATTCAAAAGGATTTTTACCGTTTACCACCGTAATAAAAAGTAATGATATTTGTAATAGTAGTATCGCTAGATCGTATTTTGTACCTATTATTTAACTCAAAATTAGAGGGTAGATTCAAAAATCACCCTCAAGAATCCAATGGATTTATAATTCTTTATAACTCCTATTTAAAGTTACTTCACATTCACTAACAAAAAACATTTCGATTAACAGAAATTTGATCGGTCCACAAATGATTCTCATTAAATGACTAATATTGAAAAAAAATTTGATCAAATAAGAAGCATAGAGACAGATACAGATGATCTTCAAAACGGACTGGTCTAGAAGTTATATCCCTAAGAATACGGAGGTTCAGTATCGATAAAAAGCCCTCGATCACTCTTGTTTAATCTAACATACCCATCGAGACCATCATGACATGTATCCACAACAGCGGTCATAGGCAAGTGATGTCGAACGTCTTTTAAAAGTCAAAATTTTTAATCACTTTGCTATTCTTAATCAGTTATCAGTCAGTCCATTTTATATATGCTCTGAATAATACTTAAACAAGTTCTTAGCAATGTTCCATTCCCTTTAAAGTAAAAAAAAAAACTATCTTTCTTTGCGTCTACTCCCAAATGACGTGGTATCACTATGATGCACAGCTTATCTCTGTAAATGTAGTTGTCCTTAATATGGTCTTAATTTAATCTTATCCCTTGATATCTCCCAAATTGCCTTTTTAATGTCTTTAAATTTGTTGGCGCCATTTTTTTTCTTATCCAATTTACACATTCCTTTAACGTTCGAACTTTTTTCCTGGAAGTTTGTGTTGTAATTAGGAAATCAGCAAAAAAATAACATCGAAAGAAGCTAAAAAGAAGTAGTATATTCTCCATGGAAGTACTGAAAAAGATCGGAAGAAGTTATGATTTTTACGCAGACATAGGAGGGATGTCCTTTTTATTTGATTCCTAATTCACTATATGTGAAGTCATTTTCAGAAAGCCATTTTTATGTTTTTTTTTTGAAGTTGTTAGGAAGTGAAATTGTGGTATTATAGAATACAACGAATTTGTATCATTTATTAATTAACTCCAAAATAAAATTGGTATTATTCAATAAAAAATCAGTAAAAAATAAATATTTTCGCTTCTTTGGACGTCAATTAATATCACTTCCACAGAAGGTAAAAACAATTCATTTAGTGCTACTTTTGAAGAGGTGATAAATGTTATTCTTTTGGAAGTACTTCGTTTTATTTTTGCCGGGGTAGTATATTTCCGTTTGATATTACAGTTTTTCTGCAAAGAAGTTCACCGTATTTTGTTGAACTAAATCCTAATTTCTAAGAATGTCTCATGCATTTTTTTATAATATTCGATGAATTGAGCTAGATTAGTTCTGTGACCATCTAATTCACTCGATTATTTTCAATTAATAACAGAAGATCATAATTTATGGATTCTTAAGTTTGAGTAAAACGTATTTCGGATCATGTTCTCTGCATAATACTACAATTTAAAATCTAATGAGGCCAAAATTTTCAGACGGTATTTCTCTCCGTATGAGAAAGCAAATATTTTTCCAGATCATCTTTATTTTCAGAACTTTAAATTTTTTTTTAAACCTAAGACCTATTCTATTACCAAACAAATGTGACCAAAGCTCCCACAAACTTCACAATATCCACCTGCAGTAGCAACCGAGTAGGGTAATGAAAATAAAGTGTATTTATATATTTGAAAGGTTGTGTTAAAGGTAAGAGATAAAGATACATAAAATAAAGTAGTAAATAGAAAAAAAGAAAATGAAACAAAACTCTTTTGAAATTTTAATGTTAAAAGCTTGTGTGTTATCCTTTTACCGTTTAATGTGGAGGAGGTAGGCAAAACCGACAGTCTGACAGTTAGTTTATAAGGTAGTTGAGGCAGTAATAGATGCTACTTCAAATACTTATACATATACCGTCACTCTCTCTATATCTCTCTCTGCTTAATATAAGCACAAACTCTACCCACTAAACCAACACCCACCCTCCCCTCGTTGTATTTCGTATTTGTAGAAACTCTAACGGTGTTAAATTTATGGCCTTTTATACATTTTAACTGGTAAGAGTAATAAATTTTGATTAGGTTTTTGTTTTTAGACATTTGCAACGCACACATACATAGACTTTATATGAAAACATGTTTTATAAATATACAAAACTTTGTCTTTGGAGATGTGTATATATAGACACGTTTTACTTTTTATTACTAGATTAAAGCTATTAAGTTCTTAAATAAACGAAATAGAAAAATTAAACAAATTTAACTATAGTTTTTTATAGAATAAAAAAAATTATGTGTATTATAAAATTTGCCGAAAAGTTTTAGATTAAATATTAATGACAACAATTATTTAAGTTGTTAATTTAATTCGCTAAACAAAAAATTTAATGAAATTCATTGTTTGTAGGCTCCTAGGGAATTATTTAGTGCGTAGGAGGTTTTTAGTGAGAAATAAACAATGAAAATCAGATATTAAATTAAGTTAAAAGTTAAGTTAAAGTAAAAGATTTTTTGTAAAATATGAGGCGGAGTAGAAAATTGTGTAATTTAAAATGTGTTAGGGAAATAGTTAATACAAGCCAACAAAATTTGAAAAATATCAAAAAGTAAAGGCTTAAAGGAATTTTTTTGATATCTCGAAAAGGGAAAAACCATTAAGTAGGTTATATGTTAAAAAAATTAAATTAAGATATATTCGCACTGTTAGAACATCTTAAATATGACAAAAACGAAGTTTCTAAAATTTTAGAACAAGATATCCGGAAAGCCCGAAGTGATAGAGAGATTCCAGATTCAGACTCAGAGCCGCTTAATCTTTTAGAAAAGCATACTCTGGTCTTCAGCTTACAAAACTATGTAAATGACCTGGCAGCAGTTGAGTTTGCTAATTTTATATTAGATCATGTCGGGCGTAGTAATGTGAATTGCTAAAACATCTTTAACTAAAGGCTTATAAATAGGTGATAGGTTCAATAAATGGTTTACTTTCCAATATGCTATTGAACTCTCACAAATTTGCCATAAAAATAAAATTCTACATGAATAAGTTATTACAAAAAACATGCATAATTTTTATATCCTACATTATTATAGTGGTGAGGGTATTATCCTTTTGTTCTGATGTTTGTTACATCGAAATATATTAGTGCTACACCCACCCTAAAGTATACCAATCGGCTCAGATTCACTTTTTGAGTCGATTTAGATATATACGTCTATCTGTCCGTATTTCTGTGTGTCCATGTTCATAATTTGTTAAAAATTGGCAAAAACACTTCTTTTGATCCAAAAACGAACGTTATTGAAAATTGTTAAAATCTGTCTAATATTTTGCCTAGCCCCCTCCCATACAACCGTACCTCCCGAATAGGTCTTTTGGGCTCATAATTACCTGTTCTGTTATGTTAACAAAAATCAGCAAAACGACACTACCGATTTGTTTTATGACCCTAGACCCTATACAAACTCCCATTCAGAAAATGAAGGTAAAAATTAATTTTTCCACCAAAATTTAGAAGGATAGAATCATATCTACCCCTACTCCCCAATTAGCCCTCTTGTAAAAAATCCCTTTTCTTTTGTCAATAATAAGTAAAAATATTCTGGAGTTAAGTTTAAAAATCAAATGCTTTATTATTTAAAAAAGTAATCCACATACACCTATACATTCATACTTTTTATTAATATTAAAGCATGATTTTTATGTTTCCTACATCAGTTGAATTTCCTCTAACAAATTAAATCATAATAATCCAACACGAACAGTAAAGGGTTAATCACATGTTACCAAGTAATAGAAAAGTAGTAGTTGTCACCCTCTGTGGCCTAATAGCAATCACTTGATTGCTTTTAATGGTGGTTACTTAAAACACCCACTAATGCTACGTTAGTAAAATTGACTTGTGTTAAAGTTCCTATTTTTTTCTACTCCCTACGTTCTTCTTATAAACATATAATTTTTTATGTTTATTTGTTGTTTTTGTATCCTATAACTTTCTCTCTACAAAATTTACTCTACTGTTCTACTCTACTGGTATTTTTTTTGCTTTTTTTTAGCAGTAAATAGTAAGTTATTGTCATTATTCTTTATGTCGTTTGTCTTGCTGTCTGTCCGTCCGTTCGTCTGTCGGTAACGACAGCAGCAGCATTTTCATTTTCTTTGTAATTTTCATTATTACCTTCTTTTCATTCATTTTCATTTTTATATATTTGGTCTTTATGCAAAATAGTATGCTAATATACCTTAAGTAAAGTGAAAAAAAGTAAAGAAAAAAAGGAAGTTAAAATGTATATATGAATGTGTTTATGTATACACTCTCTTATTTTTAATGGAATTGATGGCATGAAAATTAAAAAAAAACTAAAATGAAAATACTCACACAGTAGGTTTTTTCTTTTGTTTAATCTTGGCAATTTTCTTTATTTTTTTCTAAAGTATTTTTTTTATTATTTTTCTTTTGTCATTCTCATCATTAGTAAAAAGTAGAAAACATGAAAAAATTTATTATAATAAAAACTACTTTAATGTTTTAATTTCAAGAAAAACTGCATAATAATTTGAGTTTCCTTTATTTTTCCTTTCATTGCTAGTAATACAGAAAATACTTATTAAGTAAATTACCTAGTTAAAGTAAAATAAGTAATTTTTGTTGAAAGTTTTTTGAATTTTTTGTATTGTCATTTAATTTTCATATAAAATATGTATTTGCTAATATTAACTTCATGAGTTGTTAGAATTTCTAATGATTTTTTTTTCGAGAAATTAGTTATAAATGTATATTTGTAATGATTCAATAAAAGTTAGTGGGTGACTTAATAAATTAAGCATAAATTTGGTCAAAAAGAGGAGTATTAAATAAATAAAATTATTTTTATTAGGGAAAATGTGAATTATATGTTAGTAACTAAGTATCCCAGTAAAATCTTACGTTGAAAAGTAATGTTATAAAGGATTATCATTTTAATACGGTGATGAGATTGGATGTACGCTCGCTTACATATATGCACTTAAATAAGAACTTACACTGGTACATGGAGTTAAAAAGTTGTTTTATAAGTTCTTACGTATATGAATTTATGTAAGTCATAATTAAAGTACTTAAAAGAAATGTATATATATATTACATATATTGGGACTTATTTCCAACATAGATAAATGGATGTACACTTACATACGGTTTTCTTGTATGATGGACTTCAACTAAGAAGAAGTTTGTTGTAGATCAACTATACAAAGTTCAGAGATCAGCATGCATTTTGATAATAGGTGCTATAAGAACTAGTTCATCAGAAGCTCTGAATACTATATTGCACATTCTACCTATAGATCTGCATATAATGGCCATACCCGCTTGCAGCGGAGTAAGGCTTAATTCGTCCGGAAGTTGGAGATCAAGAACTTATAGACACGCTAAGATTTTAAACTTATTACCTCCGATCCAACTTTATTACCCCACACACGAACTTTTATAGAGTTTTCAAAGTGAGAGTTCCTTCCAGGAGCGAATGGTGCAGAGGTAATCTACCGAGCGAATATAGCATCAGACTCTTTACAGAAGGTTTTGAAATGAACTGCGGTGTTGGTTCTGGTGTCTTCTGCGAAGAGGCTGGGGTAAGTCTATCCCAACGTCTTCCCAACAACTGCAGTGTCTTCCAGGCTTTGTCGATAGTCAAGCGGAACTTCTTTTACTAAACTCTTATACTACTACTTCCCTATTAGTTAGACAATGCAAAAAGGATTTATCAATGCTTGGTCACCTGTTAGACATAACCAATGTTTAGGTCCTTGCACATATGGACTACTACGGTAATGAACAGGCACATGAGCTTGCCAGAACGGGATCAACTCTGCTAAGTTTTATCAAGAGCAATATTCTCAGATTCTTTCTTCAAAAAGCTGAAAACAGGTGGAATAACTTGGACACATGTAAAGGGGCCAAGTAATTGTGGCCCTCCTTCAATGAGAAACACACAAGACACCTTGTAAACCGAAGTAGGCGGGACATATCGGGCTGATAGCAGTAATAACAGGACACTGGGTAGTAGTCAGACACGAAAGTATGCTTGGTCACCCTTACAATGATCATTGTCGCATTTGCAAAGACAGGGAAAAGGAAGAAACGGTCTTCAATCTGCTTTGCGAATGCCCTGCACTGGCCGTAAAGAGAAACCGCTTCGTTAACAATCACTTCATATCTAACCTTGGTAAGATATCTGAGTTTAGGCTTAATGATATCCTTAGATTTCTCACAGCTACGGGCTGGATCTAATTCTTAAAATACAACATCTGACGACTGGAGTGGTCCGCTCAAAACGGAGTCTTTTCGTTTCTACTTGACAGTTCGCGCGTTGTAAACTACCCCATAAACCAACCATAAGGCTATACTTCATTCAAAAATTAATACCACTCCGCACATGCGTGTAAAGTGTAATCCCCTTATTCATAAACTTTTCTTAAAGGTTTATAAATCAAATTTTCATACCAAATTCGTACTATAAACCTTTGATAAATGTTTATTAATAAGGTCTTAAGAGTATAAGGCATGTACTAGTGCTTGATAAGAACCATGCAAAAATTTATACTACTTCTGACCCACAATTGAAGAGTACTCCTAAAGGGAATAGGACTGATCTAAAACTAATCCAAATATGTGGAATAAAATATACTTCATTTAATATTATGATATAAGGATATCAAAGTACTCCAAAACCTCCTCCTTTAATTAAAATTATGAGATTACATGATTCGCAGTAGGATCCCATGTAATGCAAACAATATAACATGTTGTTTTCAAAAAGATAAATATGATCCATGCCTGCTAAATGGATCATGTACTTAAATAATGTTTACAGAAAAGTTGTTGTTTGTCATTGATGTTTCCTCAGTACTATTTTTTGCTAGGATTTTAGGAGAAATATTACAAGTTAATTTCATATATCTTCTTGGATGACTTGGTTAAATTATGGAAAATTTTGTATATTATTTATTCAATTATAGACGGATGTCTTTAAAAATGTTTAATTGTAATATTTATATTCTTTAGCTAATCAAGAGATTTTATAAAGATCTTTTTAGAGAACTAGGATCCATTATGGATCTTTAATAATGTTAATGCACGATACTGATATCTAAATACGGAGAGGTTTTTTGACAATTAATACTCGTACTTTAAGCTTTTGGCTTTAGATATTTAAAACCATGAAATGAAAAGATTGCAAATTATCATAAATTAGAAATTAATCCGATAAAGTAGAAAATCTAGTGGTACAAGAACAAAATTCGAAGGCGTCCATGTTGAAAGCTCAAATTTTTGTCAAGGAATATAAGCATTTACAAGAAACTTCGTGCTTATTAAAGGGATATGGGATACAAACTACGGCGAGTATTGAAAACACAGCATAGTTATTAGAATATGAGGATCAATGGGAAAGCCCATGAGCGATTCTAGATCTATTAAGATCACAAAAATTAGATCTCAATAACTAAAAAGTATTACATAAAAATACTCTATTTACTGTAGGTCCAGATTTAAACTTCCCTAATATTCCATAATTTCCCTTAATAAGCGTTAAAACCCTGCAATAATTAATTAAACCTATTAATCTGACAAGTAATATATTACATATGTATGCAATCTATAAAAACCCTTACTCAAGTATATTAACAAAAATCTCATGCTAAACGAACAAAGAAATCTATATTCAATTTATTACAAACCAGAGTAATATTTTAAGGAGTGAGTTTAATTTCTTTTCCATTTTTCTGTTTGTTGTAATTTAATTTTTGTTGGCATACAAGTGTTATATTTTACACAAATCGATTACAAAACTAAATAGTGTAGCAGGAGCAGTAATAGGAATAGGAACATATACTAGGAATAATTTCCCTGAATAAATGTAAAAAATTATGTTTGCGTGTTACATGGCATGTCATAGGAGAAGAAGACGAGACGCAAAAAAAAAACAACAACAGACATGGCACGCGTGCCAAGTGTTATGTAGCACTCAGAGTACTCAAACTCCACATATTAATACTCATATGTATATGTATGGTTGCATGTGGCAGGTATTTATGTTTAGATGTTGTTATTATTTTTTTGATGAATGTATGTTGCTTGTAAAGTATGTAGAACAAGAGTATCTCGAAAAAAACAAAAACATGAATTCAAGAATAGTTTGATATCGTTTTTCGGATAAATGTAAACATAATTGCTCTTCTACTGACTACTGCTGCAAAATGGTAGAAAAGTTATCAAATATTTTTTAGGAAAAAAATTGCTGATACCATCATAAGTATAAATAGTGGTAACTACAACTATTTATTAAACCATTAAAAGGGGAAAGAGTTTTTGTAGAAAAGAGTATGGGTATTTAAAAGTAGATTAGTTTTTTTCGACATCAATCTTTAAAAAATATAATTTTAAAATTAATTTAAAACAAGTTAGCCAAACATGTGATATCTTATACTAGTTATGAATATTAAATGTGGATTTTATTTTGCATAATAAAGCATTTATATTGAATTTATAGATGAAAAATAAATTTCTGAAAGAGATATTATTTGGAGCCTATAGGCAATATGGACGAACCCAATAACATTTATTGAATAGATTTGTATCTGTAAAATATTTATTTGTAAATAGTTATATCGCGACATTAGGTTTTATAAGTGAATTTCGTTATTTTCATTCTAAAGGGGACTTTTAATGAGAGCTAGAGTCAAATGAGACCCGATCTTTATGAATTTTTTTCCAATCATAGTCGAGTCTATTAAGCTGTACGTTCTTATGTACATATGTTGAAATCGATTTTCAGAAGTCACCAGCAAAAAACAGTTCACCCTCAACAGGTTAAAAACATTACCAATTTTAATCACAATATTTTTTAAAATGGCAGAAAAATGCGATATCGTGTATAAAACCGATATACGGTGTGGGTTAAAAAAAATATAACAAAAATTATTTTCCTACCTTTACAACTGAAAAAGAAAACATGCACATACACAGTACATTGTTTACAGTTTGTAAATAGCTTGGTAAATGTATTCATTCACATACATAAACATTCATACATATATTTCGTTAGTTTTTTTTTTAACAAGGACATGTAATAAATATAAGAAATAAACAAAACACCCGGCATATTAAAGTATAAAAAATATATAACAAAAAAATTTTTAATATAAATTTTCAGGAAAAATATATAACATACAAACTTGTCAGACAAACTGCAAACCGTTCGCAGAGACAAGGTGAGAGGATGACAGGCTTGAAAGTAAATAAACCATAAATAGGATATAAAAAGCTGTCTAAAAAATAAGTTAATATATATTTATGTGCAAACATAAGAAGGGAGGAGTAAAATATTTTTATACAACATATTCCCCTAATTTAGTTCTGTGTGTTAGTAAATTCGATTAAGACGAAATTTATGTACCCTCCATTTAGTTAGATTTCAACAATAAGTTTAAGAAGACTAATAAAACGTAAGAAAAAATATTGATCAATATTAACTTAAGAGTTTGTTTTTTTGTGGGGGGAGCGAACTAAACAAACAATTGGCACCTTAAAGACTAAAGCCTAAACGATATTATCAAAAACTATCCGAAAAATTGAGGAAATAAGGCAAAAGGAAACTATTTATAAGTTAGATAAATAAAAGCGAAAGTATTAAATGAGTGACATAAGATAAAACGTTAATTTCAATTTCAACTAATAAAAGATAATAATGTAACATACCTATGTATAGGACATCTACTAAAATCACGATAAATCTCTTACCTGAAAAAAAAGAAAGAAAAATTCATTAATTTTTAATTAAATTTAAAGTAAATAAAAGAATTTGTTTTAATTTAACGCAACTGCTACAATTAGCTTACTATTTAATGCAACATTTAGTTAGTGTAAAAGAAACACTTCTAAAATTAAACTCCACATTTTATGTGATCCTTCCCTCTTAACGATGGCTTTCTAATGTTTAACGAGAAACCCACATTATATTTTATAAGGTGTCGACTTTAACACAACATAATTCGCACCATAATTAATCAGTCTACGAGATACATATTTTAGTTTTGTTTTTTTTTAGTCCTATTTCCAGTTCGTTTAAGTGTTTATTCAAATACAAATGTTTATTTGCAAAGCATTATTCATTTGTATTAAACATGAAAACAAACTCATTTTAACAAATGAAGGAATTGTTATAGTTTTTCATAAGGAGACTAAGAAAAATTGC
>NC_060951.1:53876108-53989409 GCF_022045245.1 Lucilia cuprina | reverse complement strand
TCTGTCTTTCTGTCTGTCTATCTGTCTGTCTATCTATCTATCTATCTATCTATCTATCTATTTATAGAATGCGTCGAATTATTAAGAATTTTGTAGATAATTTCCAAAAAAAGTTTCTTCTATCTTTTAAGAACAACTTTTGCCTAACAATTAATAAGTTAAATTTTTAAACTTTTTTTCTTGTTACAAATTCAAATACATGCTTCCCTATTTAAATTGTCCCCTCACAAGTCTAATTAGCTGACAACTTCTGTGTGTACAGAAAGAAGCTTTTGTGTAATTATACTTCTCATAGAGTATTTTTCCAACAATTATATTGTAATTAATGAATAAGGTGTCACGTGTTCTGTCAAGATCGACGTTAATTTTTTATACATTGCTACAAAATGGCTAGAAAAAGTTTTTTTTTAACAATTAATCATTCGTGTCTAGCAAGTGCTTAAAGTTTTTTTGTCCATTTTAGTTTTAAAACAAAATAGAAAGAAGTTTGATATTTACATTTAAGGTGATAAAATGCTTACAATGCTTTTAAATTTAAGTTTTTTTAGGGAAATATTTAATTTCAACACATAGGGCAAGGCAACATATTTAGTGATTTAAAATTTGAAAATAGTTCTGCTTCTTTTTTTAAATCAAGATGGGAGGTAAAATTAAGTTATTAAATAATATAATTTATGAAACTTTTAGTGTAAAAAATACTTTTAAATTTTTTGACTATATAGGACCAAGACGCGGACTTAAAAAGGCCAAATTTTGACAATGAAAAATTTTATATAATATCTACGTTTACAAAGTTTAGATTTCTTAGAAATTCTATGGTTATAAAAATTTATTTTCTACATGGTTAAATCCCCAATGTTAACGATTCTTTCTTTTCCCAAAAAAAAAAAAACTTTTTTCTACCCCTAGTCTACAAAAATGAAAAAAACAAAGTTGGTCGTAGTCGTCGTCAGTAGTCCCTAGAGACTACGTAAAAGTTAATTTAGCTTTAGCATACATTGTTATTTATGTTGGAACAACAACAACAAAAACACAACCAGGTAAATTTTAAAGTAAAATTTGTTAAACATGTTTATTTTCCTTTTCTTCTAATGGTATTCTATGTTGAAATGTATAGAAGTAAAAGGAAATGGGAATGAATTCTCAGCGGGGTAGTCAGTTTTTATTGTGTTTGTATAAGTTGTATTGGTTTTGAGTGTTATTTGTAGGCAGAAGATATTTAAGGATTGAATTAATTTAACAAAGTTTAGATTTTTTTAAATAAAGTTGTAACAAAACTTTTCGTACTTTTTATATATTTTTTTGATTTTCATAAATTTGATAAATTTTCTTTTTTATAAAAAAAATTCAATGAATTTTCTTTTTATAGATAATTTTTGATTAATTTTTTTAGATAGAAAATATTCAATAGTTTTCTTTAATATTTGATGAATTTTTTTTATAGAAAATTTTCGATTAATTTTTAATTTTATAGAAAATGTCCCATGAGTTTTATTTTATATTAAATTTTCGATAAATTTTATTTTTATAGAAAATTTTTATTAAAATTTCTTCTTATACAAAATTTTCAGCAAATTTTCTTCTTCTAAAAATTTAGCTGAATTTTCCTTTTATAAAAAATATTATTTTATAGAAAATTTTAATTTTATAGAAAATTTTCTTTAAATTTTCTTTTTTATAGAAAATTTTTGTTAAATTTTCTCGACGAATTTTATGTTAAAAAAATGTTGATAGACTTTCTTCTTATAAAAAATTGTTGTCCGTTTTTCTTTTTATAGACAATTTTCGTCAATTTTATGGAACATTATTTGTTCATAATTTTCGTTATATTTTTTTTGGTAAAAATTTTTCCAAAACCTTCCATTAGAAAAAATTTTTTGCAAAATTTTCCTTAAGAAAAAATTTTTGTTAAAATATTATTTTATAGAAAATTTGAAATTTTTAATGTATCTTCCCCAGATTCAATATTTTTAACACTCTGTTAAATGTTGTTGTTTTTACTCTTTTTGGGATAAACGCGAAATGCAAAGCTCTTATTCTTATTTAAGACCTTGTAAAGACTTATCTAAGTACATATGCATAAGTATGTTTATGTTTTTGTATCTGTGAGAGTTTCTTATTTAATATATGTATGTGTTGTGTTTTAACTTGTTATTCTATATGTATAACATAAAATCTTTCCTGTACCGGTGAGTTTACAATTATTGTGAGTATTCGTTAACATGTGTGTGGAGTATGTGGGTGGCTGAAAAAGTAGAGTGTGTGCAAGGATACGTATATTTACCTTGACATGTTAGGCACACAGCCAAAATGTTTCACTTTATACACAATTTACGTGTATAACTTTTGGGAGGGCTGCTGCTTTACTAAATATCAACAAACGAGAACGCATATAAACTTTTTGTATCTAGACCATATGAAAAACAACACAAAAAGTAGTATTCAGCTTTTTATTTATATTTTTTTTTAATACATTTCCTCCTTTTTACTTCTTCTCAGTTTGTTTTTGGTTGTTCACAATTCAAGAGTTATTTATCTTTGGTGCCCCCAAACAAAACGGCAGTAAAATGAATCTAGGTGTAGATACAGATATAGACAATGTTATAGGCTTGTCATGTTTCTTATGGTATTCTTTTATTTTTTGTTTTTATTGTACAGAATTTATTGTAGATAAAAAGTTTTTGTTTTATCGTTTTGTGTGTATTTTTGCCCTGTATCAGCGATTTTTTGTTTTAAAGGATAATAAAAAACAGAGATGTTTTTTTTGTTATTTTTTTGAAAAGAAAAATATTGAAAAGTGAAAATATTAATATTATCTGATGTTAAAGTATATTAAAATACCAACAATTTAAACAATCTTAATCAAGTTCAAACTTAAAGAAAAATAATATTAGGAAGTCATATTTTACTTTAAAGGAGCTTTAATTTAATTGTCAGTACATAAAATATATTAAAAGGAAATGGAAAAGTTTTAAAAAATTACAACTAGCATGAAAATGTCATTAATTATTCGAGCACAGTATAGTTTTTGATCCTGTGTATATGGAGATCCAGAAAATTTGACTTTAATGTTTTTTAATTTTAACTGAAAACCTCCTTCTTTGCAACTCTTTTATATTAATGAAAATCTCTAATGAATAAAACCCACCTTTTAATTAAAATTATTTAAAAAAAATTTAATTCTATGCCAAAAACTTAATTTAATTTGTCACACATTCCACAAGTACAATCCTCTATAAAAATTCCTAAAAATACCTTAAGTGGTTTTTCGGTAGAATGAGTGATGTTATTGTCTTTTGTATCTCAGCGTCTATGTTTGTGTGTAGAGTAGAGTACGTTAAACATAATTATTAATTAGGTTGACAAATATTTACCTACATTATTAATAAAACTAAACACAAACATACCAACCACACGATATAAACTTATAAACAAAAGAATTTCCTAGTTTACTCCCTCGCACTTTTACTTTAAAGACAAAAAGCCACAACTGTCAGGCATTTAGTTAGTTAGTTAGTCATTCAGTCAGTCAGTCCAAGTATGTCCTCAAACCCTTAATAACAACAAAAATTTCCATATATTTAAATTTTCTGTAAAGGAACTTTATGAAAACAACAATAAATGAAAATCATTAAGTTAATAAAAAGGAATACAGAGAAATTTCATAAATATTTTATGAGCTACAAACAGTGTGTAATAGAAGAATTTCTACAGTTTAAGGTAATTCTATAGAAAATATATATTAATTTTGTCTAATGGTTTTTGTGGCATAAATAAGTATTCCTTAGTAAGTAAATAAATCGTATCTAACTACAAATATAGAATGTGGTAAAACTTGTAAAATTGATAATGATGAACAAACAAATCGGTAAACAAAGACAGTAATGCAAATAAATAAATTACATACGATAACCCAGTAAACCGTTATGTGGAAAAATCGGTTAAATTGCAAAAAACGTTTTGAAATATGGTTTATATAGAAAAAATGGTTTTCTTGTCTGAAAAACATGTTTTCTTTAAAAATTTTGTTGATAAACATGTTTTCTTTAGAAAATTTGTTGATAAACATGTTTTCCTTAGAAAATTTGTTGATAAACATGTTTTCTTTAGAAAATTTGTTGATAAACATGTTTACTTTAGAAAATTTGTTGATAAACATGTTTTCTTTAGAAAATTTGCCGATAAATATGTTTTCTTTAGAAAATTTGCTAATAAACATGTTTGTATAAAAAAGTGGCCTACGGTTGATTAGTGTTTTAGTCTGGTAGACCGGAGGTGGTGGGTTCGATTCCCACTCGTGACACTGGTTAAGGAGCGCACAACAGGCCCTATATAGGCCTAGGTGTATTTCTTCGGATTTGATGTGTATATATTCTCCTTTCAAACTAACTAACTATAAAAAATTTGTTGATGAACATGTTTTCTAAACAAAATTTGTTGATAAACATGTTTTCTTTAAAAAAATTGTTGATAAAAATGTTTTCAATACAAAATTTGTTGATAAGCATGTTTTCTATAAAAAAATTGTTGAGAAACGGGGTTTCTATAGAAAAATTGTTAATATTCATATTTTATATAGAAAATTTGTTGATAAACATGTTTTCTAAAGAAAATTTGTTAATAAATATGTTTCTATCGAACATTTCTTGATAAACATAAACATGTTTACATAAGACATGATTTCTATAGAAAATTTGTTTACAAAACAGGTTTTCTAAAGATAATTTGTTGACAAAACAGGTTTTCTATAGATAATTTGTTGATAAAACAGGTTTTCTATAGAAAATTTGTTGGCAAAAAAGGTTTTCTATAGAAAATTTGTTGGCAAAAAAGGTTTTCTATAGAAAATTTGTTGACAAACATGTTGATAAATATATTTTCCATAAACAAGTTGCTAATAAACAGAATACTTTATTACAATATTAATATTTTAAACCAAAATAGTTTTCTATAGAGCTATTTCATCAAATAAGTTTTCAAAGGTTTTCAAAAAAATATATTTAAAATTTGTCTGACTTTTTAAACTTGTAAAACACTTTTATATTAAAGTCTCTTACAACATCCCCAAAGAAATGCAAATTAGTGCTATTATAAAAAATATCTTTACTTAAAAATAATACAAACCAATCTATTACTTCTTTTTATATATTAAAAAGCAAATATTTGTTTCATTTCTTCTGTTACATTTTTTTTTGAACAAATATCAAAATTTTTTTAAATTAAATTTTAGTATTTTTCTTAATATTCATGAAAATGTCAGAAACTTTTAACTTTTAGTTTTATTATTTTTTCTACATACATTTATTATTTATTTATGTTCATTTTTTTATACCATTTGTTCCTTAAGGGTCTTAAATAAGTGAAAAATCAAAGCAGCACAAAACACAGTAGAATAAATACATATTTTTTAAAAATAAATAAAAAAGTTAACAAGTAAAATAAAACATAAAATAAATGTATAATACAATATGTATATAAAAAAAATAAAAATTGAAGAAAAGGAAAACAGTTCTAATTAAAATAAGTTTTTTCTCTCTACAACCTACCACCCACATATTTCTACAATAATAAGGGCTTATTGTAAAAGAAATCCTAAAAAAGTAGAATGAGAAGTGAAAGGCATAGGAGACTAAACAGATGCAAAATGCAATACAAATTTAAAAGGAAGCAACATTTTATAATTGTATTAGTTGTTAGATGAATGTTTTCTCTATACTGCTGTGTGTATGTTTGTAGCTGTAGCTTTTGAATGTATACATGTAGTGTTGATCTAGTTTACTTTAAATTATCGTATAAAAAATTTAATTCATAGATAATAATATAGAAAATATATTAAAAAAAATTCTTTTTATATTACACAGACATAATGAAGTCTAATTGCAAGCGCAGAAATACAGTGTTAACAAAACATTAGACAACTGTCGTTCCAGTTGTTTAATTTTATTTTTAATTTGTAATTCAAATCACAATTACATATAGTAGGACAAATCAACAAGTCTTTGAGAATGCAGACATGATATTATTTATAGAATTATTTATTTTGGGTCATTTGATAAAAAAATCTGTTAAAATAAAATCATTAATTTATTAAATTAAATTTTGTAAATATTTAGTAATTAATTTCTTATCTTTTCTATTTTTAGGTAAGTCAACTTTTAGATTTTTAACTGAAATTTTAAATCATGTAAGTCTTAACTAAAACTTTTTAAAGAAAATTTAAAACAAATGAAAAAGACTTTAAACAAGCTAAAGATATAGCATTAAAAAGGTTTTAATAACTTAAGTTTTTTTTTTAAACTATTTTCGGTCTATTGTGAATTGTATGAACTAAAATCGGTTGCAGGTTCCGTAGTTATTATTCTAGTATGTCAGACCTGGGGTCGTGTGTTCTACTCCCACCGGAGACACTGATAAAGTTGCGAAAAACAGATCTGCTAAAGGCCTAGAAGAATTTTTTGGATTTGGTGTCACAAACATTCTCCCTTTAATTTAACTAATTAATAAACTTCAAAGAAAAATGTTGCACTAGCATGGAGATAGCTTTCGATAGAAAATTTATCGAATATATTTCCTCTTAACAACTTGCAGTCAACATCATTGCTTAAAGTAATTTCTATAAAAAAACTGTTTTTAAGCATATTTTCTTTAGAAAACTTCTTCATAAACATTCCTATAGAAAACTAAACGCTAAACATGGTTCTTTAAAAAAACATGAATCCGATCATGTTGCTAAACATGTTTTATTGGAAAAACTGCTGTTCAACATTTATTTTTTAAACATTCTTAGTATGTAGAATTTGGACTCTATAAAAAGCTTGTGGACTTTTGTTAAAATTGTTTTTTGGCACAAAAATTGTTGAAATATATATATTTTTAAAAGAAAACCTATTTTCATACTTAGTTTCCATAGAAAAACTAGTTTTATAAACCGCAGTTTTTTCTTTCGGTTTTTTTGTAAATTTGTCCATTTTTTTTTTAAAAACTTCTTCCGATCTTGCTTTCTGGAGAAGACCTATACATGGTTTTATAAAAAAAATGTTTTTTTTTTATAGAACTTTATAAATGAATATGTTTTCTGTAAAGAACAATTTCAGTCAATATTGTTTGTTACAAAATTTGTGGCACAAAGCAGGCCTTAATGGGTAACCTGATTTCAACAGTAGTTAAAAATGCTTTTGAACTGAGTGTTGTCTGGGAACAATATTTCTTTAAAGGAACTTTTTCTTTTTCAAAATCCTTGACAATGCAAATTTTTATAAAGAAATTCATGACAAGCTTGTTTTCTTTGAGAATATTAAAGCCGAACTAGGGTTTTTTATAGAAACAAAGTTAAAGTAGTTTCATATATCTAAAACTTTTAAAAATCATAGCTTTCGATATTTTAGATAATTTTTCTTTTGTATAAGAAACAATTGTTTTTCTATAAAAAATTTAGTTTCTTCAATATGTTTCAAACAAACTAGAAAACTTTCTTTCTGTAACCTCCAGCATTAAAGAAAATAGAGAAAAATAGAAAAAGTTACTGACATCTACGAAAATGAAGAAAATCCAATTACAAACTTACTTCCATACATTTTAGTTTTCTTCTCTTTTTACACCACTCACTGTATTAAATTTATTAACCCTCTCTCGTTACCCCACTCTCACCGCACCCAACAACATCTAAACATTTAAACATTTCGAAATGGAAAAAATATATATTCCCAAAAGATATAAGAAGGAAAACTGGTGCAAAAGACGGAACAAGATGTAGAGGAAAAAAAGGCAAAATTAAATTATAACAATTCCCTAAGCTAAATTATAAGTTGCTTTCATTCTTTACATTATTTTCTTTCATTTTTTTAACAATTTTTTCTTTTTTTTTTTTTTTTTGAGCCAACAAAAATATGGAGAAAGAACGCTTATTTTTTTTTTTTTTTTGTTGCCTCAACTTTTACAAGTGTGCGTGTCACAGATGTAAGTGAAGATAAAATTGTATTCTGTAACTGAATGTGAATGTACAATATTCCTAACAGAGTTCCTTTTTGGCTGATTTTTATTTCAACTTTTCCTTCCTCTACATTTTAGCTACAAATACACACACAGTCATACCAATGCTTAGCTATAAAATGAAATAAAGCATTTGTTGGTTTTGGTGAGGAAAGTATACAAGATGTCTTTTAGACAACAAAATTTTTGTAAATAAAAATACCAACAAAAAAAATTTCTTTCCAAGGAAGGAGAGGAAGAAAATCCGAACAAAATAAAACTAACAGCAGCTAGAAAAACAAAGACTAGAGCTAGTTGAGCTATAGAGGGTGTGGGTGGGTGTTTGTCTTGGCTAAATTAAGAATGGAAAACAACAATTCGTTAATACAATGTCTTGTCTATTATGTTTTGTTAAAATCTGTGTATAAAAACTGGAAAAAACCAAATAATACTGAAGAAAAGAATATATATATAGAGAGAAAAAAATCTAAAAAAAAACAATGCAATGTTAACGGAAATAGTAAGGAAAATATAAAGTAAACTAAAGGCGGAAGTTTAAGTTTTGTTAAATTGTAATGTTGAAAATGTCTAAAACATTGTTAATAAGAGTCATTCAAATCAAAAAAAAAAAAATAACATTAAAAAATGAAAACAACAAGTAAATGAGTAAAAAATGAACAATTTACAATTGTTTTTAATTGCAATTTTTAAGGCGATTTTTATTGTTGTTCTTCTAACACAATTCAACAAAAACACTTAAACAAAAAACATTGTTTAAAAAATTATATTTTTGTAAAAAATAATGAAAAATATAAAAATTAAGGTAACAGGTTAGGAAGCAACATTTACAATATTTATATTTTTCAATATTGAAATAAATTTAAAATATTAAGCCGTTTTTGGTCTAGCCTTTTTGGTGCTATTTTCTAAGAAATTTTACTTATTTGAAAATGTAACTTAATATATGTTAATGTCTAAACAAAAAGTTACCACAATATTAAGTTACTGCCGTCTTACCTGAATATTTTGCTAAATACTTGCAAAACCTTAACACAGGTGTATAATCATGTTGGTGTTTTTGCGAATGAGTGACAACAATAGTAGTTGTCATTTTCTGCTACAGTACACTACTAATGGAGAGAAGAAATTTGATTTCAGTTTTAGTGTTGCAACATATCGGTTCATGTACATATATGTATCGTTACAACTTTTTTCATAGAAACTTGTTTCTAAACATTTTGTTGCTAAAAATGTTTTCTTAAACATGATTTTTAAATTTTTTTCAAAAAAAAAATTGATAAATATTTTTTCTATAGAGGACTTGTTGCTAAACATATTTTACAACTTTTTCTTAAATAAGATTTCTTAAAAATTGTTTGAAAAATTGGTGTTTAAAAAAGCTCTTTTCTGAAAATCTTTTCTTAAATGTTAAAAAAAAACTTGTTGATAAATATTTATTCTACAGAAGACTTATTGCTGAACATATTTTATAATTTTTGATAAAAACTTATTATATACTTGTTGCTAAACATATTTTCTTTAAATGTTTTTTGTTGAAGATGTTTTCTGTGAAAAAAAATTATTTCTAGAAAAGTTTTCTCTAGAAACATGTTGCTTAAACTGTATTCTTTAGAAAACTAGTTGCTAAACTTATGTTCTAATAAAAAATTGTTTATAAACACGTTTTCTTAAGTAAACCTTTTTACAATAAATATTTTTTATAGAAAACATGTTTTTTAATATGTTTCTAAACATGTTTTTTTATACAAAACATAAGACGTTGCTACATCTTTTTGTTGAACATATTTTCTATTCAAAACTTGTTGCTAAACATAAATATACATTTTTTTTAAGAAAACCTTTTGCTTAACATGTTTCTAAACGTATTTTGTATTAAAAACTTGTTCACAATAAATTTTCTTTAACTCTACGCGTTGTAAAACTTTAAACTTTAAGTTCTTACATTTAAAGTGAAATATCCGCAAAATTCGTTGACACCGACCAAATTTCTAACAATAATATTCTTTTTGCATTAGAAAACAAATATGTAAAAAATAAACAACAAAGCAAAAAAACATATTGATTTTCATTGTACACCAACTCTTGACCAATATACTATATGTTCGACATATATGGTCATGTTATTTTACGGCTTAAAGAAGAAAAAAAAAAACCTTAAAACAAACCGTAACCTGACTAAAACATTGTTTATGTTGTTTTCTGCGATGTAAATACAAAATGATAAGACAAGTTAAATACAAAATGTATGTAAATAACCATGTAAGTACTCAAGAGTATACACATATTTGAACAGGGTCTTCACAGACAAATAGACGTTTTGCATAAAAAACAATATATATTAATAATAAATACAAGAAAATTGTTAAGGAAAAGTAAAAAACGATTCTTCAATTATTTAAAATAATCATATGCCACATTCATGTTAAACAAGTTGTAGATTGATACTTGTTGCCACCACCACTAGTTGATAGCGTCGTTATGGTACAAAATAACCGGAGTGTATTTGATGAAATGTTTAATTAAAGAAAATAATAACCTGCTGATTTAATGTTTAGGAAAATCTATAGTCAGAAGTTTTCACAGTATTATTTTCTTAATCGAAAATTATAAAATTTAACTAAAAAAACGTTTAATGTTTATTTGAGTGGATATTTGTTTCAATTAGTAGTTCATAAACATTTTTACTTAAAATTATAGACAACTTTTGTTTTTAAAGCACGATTTGTAGGAATGAAAAAATATGCAAACATGTAATTACTATAAGATTGCTACATTCGAGTTAAAATTCACGATTATAAAGGCAATTATTTTTATTAGTTTTAGTTTGCAAATTTCTTAAATTTACGTTTTGTAAGGGGTGTTCTTACGCTGATTTAGAAATTATGTTTTTAATGAGAATAGTTTGTGTTGCAAGTGAAACTTCCAACATGTTTAATTAAAAAAAAGGTATGCTGCTAAACAAGTTATTTATAAAAAATATTAAACCGTACTTCTGCTATTCTATAGAACATTTGTTACGAATTTGTTTTGTAAAGAAAATCTGTTGTCATTGTTTTATAGAGAATATTTGTTGTCGAACCAGTTTCTATAGAATAATTTTTGACAATTATGTATTCAATGGAAAACTAATTGACAGACTTGTTTTTCATAGCAAACTTGTTGACAAACATATTTCTCATAGAAAACTTTTTGATAAACATGTTTTTTATAGAAATCTTGTTGACAATAACATATTGATAAACAGATTTTAAATATTGTTTTATTAGACAACATGTTGTTAAACTTAGTTTTAGTTATACAACATGTTGACAAACTTGCCTTCTGCAGAGAATATGTCAATAATCTTCTTACGTTGAAAATTTGTTAACAAACTAATTTGGTATAAAAAATTTGTAAACTCTTGTTGATGAACTCAAGTTCTTTAGAAAACTTGTTGATAAACTTCTTTTTTATAGAAAATTTGCTTTTAAACTCGTTTTCTATATAAAATTTGTTGATTAGCTTTTTCGATAAAAAATCATTAAACAAAAAACCAGCATTTTAAAGAATTCATGTTAACAAACATGTTTTAAAAAAAAAACTTATTGACAAACTTATATTTTATATAAATACTGTTGATTAACACGTTTTCTAAAAAACTTGTTGACAAACATGTTTTCTAAAAAAATTGTTGACAAACATGTTTTCTATACAAACTTAGTTAGACTTAGTTTTATTTAGACAACATGTTGACAAACTTGCCTTTTGCAGAGAATATGTCAATAATCTTCTTACGTTGAAAATTTGTTAACAAACTAATTTCGTAAAGAAAATTTGTTAGTAAACTCTAGTTGACAAACACGTTTTCTAAAAAAACTTGTTGACAAAAATGTTTTCTATAGAAAACTTGTTGATAAACCATTTTCTATACAAAAAAAATTGTTTTCTATACAAAGGAAACCTTGTTGACAAACCAGTTTTCTATAGAAAAATGTTTGATAAACTAGAAGAAAATCTTTTAACAATCTTATCAAAAGAGTTCGTAATCTGTATTGCTGAAAACATAAAGTTTTTAATAAAATGAAAATTGCACCAGATTAACTACCTACAGTAAATTCTTGTAAGATTTATCATTTGTATAAATTTATTACGAAATATACTTATTTATATTAAAATTGCATTATTGATATATTCTTAATAAAAATAATAAGAAAATCTTTAACATTTTGTTTATTTAAATAATTAACTTAAGATTAAAGTAATAGAAAATTCTAATGACAAACTACAAGGATTATTTGCATGATATAGACAAACAAATTTTAAATATTTATGTAAAATATGCTAAATTAAAGATATTGCAAAATTATAATGAAAATTAAATATATATTTGCATTTATGATTAAAAATTACTCATGTAATAACAAGAAAACATATTTAATTAAATGTACAGACTTTGTAAATAAACAACAATAATTTAAATTATCACAGACAAAAAAAAATTAAATTTTTTTTTCAAGCATATTATTACTTGAAATTTTTATTGATCATGTAAAAAGCATAAATTTATATTTATTATATGTGAACACAAGTTTAAAGCTTTTATAAAATCTTATTAATATTAATTAAGATTTTTCACCTGAATTAATCAATAAGCTCTTGGTTGACCACTTGAAAAACATTTTAATAATTCCATTATAAATGCAATTCAATTTATCAATTTAAATTCACTTAACTGTTGTAGTAGGTAGCTGTAGTAAAAGCAGTTTTTGTTTGTCAGTTCCCTGCACCATTTAATGTCCGCAACCGAAATAAAAAAATCTCATACAAAGCATACAATTTTTCGTCATAAAAAACAATACTTAATGACCAAAAACAAACGTTAAAATAAAGTAAACAACTCAAATAAAAGCGATGTTTTATAATCGGCTTAAATGTCATACAACCATACAACAAACAATATGTGGACCAAGAAAAAGAATAAGCAAAATTTAAAAAAATCGTATTGAAAACGAAACAAAAATATTATGATCACAACAAAACTAGTGAAAATATACAATGAACTAAATTTTCTACTTAAGAAGAGAGAAAAAGGAAAGAGTTTTGTTTAAATAAAACAATAATAATAAACAGCAATTCAGTTGTAAAGGAGGTGATTTTGAGAGGTTTATTTATAGTGAAAACAATTTAAACACTAATACATCTGAGATTCTAAACATGAACCCAGAGGAAAGAATTCAAGTAGTGATATGTTTCTGTTATATGTCATTGGAGACAAGTTTTTACTGTAAATCGTGTGAAAGACATTACTAGATAACTTCTGTGTAATATAAAGTAGTCATTGAAAAGTGATGCCATTGGAGGTAAGTTTTCACCGTAAATCGTGTGCAAAAACTTATACTTTTTCTATATCTTTACGAAGAAGATTACTAACGAAGTAGAAAGTATTTATATAACACAATATTAATAAGACATTACTAGATTACTTCTGTGTAATATAAAGTAGTCATTGAAAAGTGTCTCAGTAAAAACGTTTATTACCAGGTAATAATTAAAAATTCATTTACACAATAAAATTTTTAGTCAATTTTTTTTTACCATGATAATGTCTTTGGAAGCAAGTACTTACCAATCGCTTACATGTAATGAAAAAATTCAATCAATGTAAATCGTGTGAAAAAAGGACGTAGACAGCTTCTTTATTTTCACGCAGAATCTGACTGATGAATTAGAAAGTATTTATATAACACATTGTTAATAATATATTACTAGATTACTTCTGTGTAATCAGGACGAAGTGTGCATAACAAGTTGAAACAAAGTCATATGCTTTTTTCAAATTCTGAAGATTTTGAGTTTGTTTTTAAACTTTAGGAACTTTAACAACTATTACTATTATTCACGATCAATAAGGCCCCGATAATTTGTTTAACTTCGGGTAAGTCTTAAGCTACGTTCAGACCTATCAAACATTTGATGAAAAAGACGTAACCAATAATTTTAGTATATTTATTTTTGATATTGCATGATTTTTGTATTTGCAAATATTGTCAACACAAATAATAAAGACGTTCTGAATTGATGTCGTCAACGATATATTATGTTTGTGCAAATAAATATATATTTAAGGGAAATAAAAATGTAGATTTTTTAGGGGTCACGTCATTTTCGCCAAACATTTGATAGGTGTGAACGTAGCTTTAGAATGATGTTACGAACTCCTAGATGTCTGTACACTAGTTTTGATGATATTCCGATAAAAGGCTTCTGTGGATAGAACGGTAAGATCTAGAAGTGTATGTTTCAAAAATATAGTGTTCTAATCCGCTAAACTGGAGGTGATGGGTTGAAGCACTGGTAAAGGAGCGGACAACAGATCCGTTAGAGGAAGGGGAGTATCCAGGGGGTAGGGGAGAAGGGAAAGGAAAAAAGTAATTAAGTGAAAAACAAAGTAAACAGGTCTTCTTCAGTACTTTCATGAAGTAAATTCTACTTCTGTTTTGCTTCTTTGGAAGTTATTTTGTTCCTGAGTTGTTATGCATTTTTCGGGGTTTGTATATCACTATTTGTTTTAGATTTGTAACAATTGTGCAACATATTGCAGCTACTTGTTTTTAAATACAAAATTAAGTTATTTTACAGATAGTTTTTGTTGGGATTTTACCAATATTTTTATATTTAAATAAATTTTTGACATTTCAACAAAACAACAACATTTCACAAAAATGAACGGTTATTTACCAAAACGGCCTTTTTCACAAAAAAAAATCTAAAACAGCAATTGTACATTATTGCCCTGTATTATAACAGACTGCTCAAAAGACAGTCTATATCTATTATTCAGAAGTAAATGTTCACAAAAAGATAAATATTTATATTAAGATTAAAAGTGCAGTTTATTTAAAGAAAGTCTTAAGCGGAAACTGTCATTGATGTTGACACTTGCAGTAAAAATCAAACTTAGCAGTAATAAGAATTAAGAATAGTATTTACTTAAGAGTTAAGTTTATGTCCACTATTCACATGCAACTCCCTTACTACTAGAACATTAAAATAAACATTACATATTTGTATTACTTTAAGATTTTCTACAAATATTGACCCTTGCTTGATCTGCAGCACTGATAGCGACCTTTTTTGTTGTTAAAATATTTGTAATTGAAATGGTAGTGAGCGGCATTAAACTGTCACTGCGTTTTATGCTTGAGTGCGGCGGTCCGGTTGATATGTAAATACAGCAAGATAATTCTATCTTTAAACTTGTCAATAATTTATAATTTAAGAATTTATTTTCTACATCTTCTTCAACTTCTTCTTTTTTACATTAACATTCATTCATTCATTCATTTATTTAATTGCGGCAAGTGTTTTTGATGTGTGTTATCAATATTTACTTTAACGTTTTTCTTAAGCAGTTTGAAAAGTGTAAATTTATTTTGTTGTAGTTGCATTTAAACATGAGATTTTTTCTACTTATTTTCCAGCAATAAATTTAATTTATTTTCTTTTTTAACTTTAATATAAAATTGTTTTTTTTTTTTTTTTAAAGAAGCACACAAATCATTTGGTACTTCTTTTTTCATTCCACATATTGCTGTTTATTATGTTCTACCAATTTGAATGTAAATATTCAAATAAATTGAGAGAAATGCCGAAATGAAGTAAATAAATATATTTTCCAACAAGAAAATTTATTTTCTGTATTTTTTTTATTTATTTACAGCTTCTGTCTTCAGAAGTGTCTGCTGTCTGCAGTATATTTTATTTTTCTACGTTTTTTTTTTCTCTCTCCTCTTATCAACAAAATAAATGTTTAATTTGTGTTGACAAACTTCTTATTTTTTTTATTCCTCACACATACACTATAGTATATGCTGACTTTAATGGGAAACCAATGTGTTTATCGTGTACATTAAGATTTCTTACTCAAAGCATGTTTGGGGAATGTTTATATTTTTTTATTTTACCGAAAAAAAAAGAAAAAAATTCTTATTGGTTTAAGAAAACTGACACACATCGATACGAATCAATTTTTCATAAGAAGTTGACTTTAATCTGCAGTAGCTGTTTCAATTCTTTAGTCACATTTAAATTAAACAGAAAACATATGAAAGAAATTTATTTTAATCTTTTGATAAACGAAAACGTTTATGAAACTTCTTAAAGTTTGTATTTTTTTTTTTCTTTTTTTGTAAATATGAAAAATGATAAAATTTTAATTAAGGAATTATGAAGTCAAAAAATTTAAAAGAGAAACTTTCGTTTTTAACCTATCACTACTTTGACTACTTAAGTAGAGAGGTCATAAATTAAGCCAAACGGCCTAGATTTCTTAACTAAACATAAGCAAGATGTTTCTCATACCAAACCTTCGAAACATAGTTTGGTTATCATATTTGTATAAGAAACTTTATATACAATGTGTTTTGCTACGCCAATTTTTTATTTTATTTATATGTAAAGTACCACGCCCCTGCCGCTAGTTCGCCCACTTGTTGTCCTTAATAATTAAATTGACACTGAAGTAGCTGTATCTAAATTTGAGGACTCTAACTCTTATATTATCTCAGAGATACTTAATATAGAAGGTGCCACAACACATATAGCTATTCCGCTTTTTTTGCCCACATATGTGTGTTCTTACGAATGTGGGTAAAAATTTTAGTAGAAAAGTTACATACTTTTTATACTTATTTTGTAAGTGGTCGTGGCTCCTCGTCCACTTAAAATTTCAAAATGAAAAGCTAGTGGCAGATATACAGGAAGACACTTTGAAATTTTTAAATTAAATATAAAATTGTAATTTAAATATAAAATTGTCGATAAATATAAATTGTCGATAACATTTTCCTTTTATAGACAGTTGCCCATCTCCAATTTCGATAAATTTTCATTTAGTAGTCAATTTTCGATAAAATGTTTCTATCATTTTTCTTTTTTACATAAATTTTTCCAATAAATTTTCTATTTACAGACAATTTCCCGGTGAGCTTTTATGGAAAATTTTCCTACACCACTATAAGTAGTAGGGAGGGTGTTATGTGTGTGTGTGCTGATGTTTGTAACACCCAAAAACGTTGGTCCTAGACCCACCTTAAAGTATACCAATCGTCTCAGAATCACTTTATAAGTCGTCTGTCCATCCGTCTGTCCTTCTTAACCTTGTGAGCATGCTACAGATCGCAATTTTCAAGATAATTTGCTGAAATTTAGTACATACTCTTCTTTTGATCTAGCAACGAATGCTATTGAAAATGGTTGAAATCGGTCTTTTATTTCGTCTAGCCCCATTCAGCCGTACCCCCTGAATACGGATTTTGAGATCACAATTACGTTAAATGTTCTATTATGTCAACAATAAATGACAACGCTTAGTTTTATAGGACTCTTAAGAACACTATCGATTTTTGTAATGATCGGGCCTCATTTGACCCTATGGATCCTATACTAACTCCCCTTCAGAAAAGACTGCAAGGTCAAAATTCACTTATAATCACTAAAAAAAACGATTAAAATATATATAAATAACTTTTAAGTGGACGTAAATTTCTCTATCAAAACTTATAAGGACAAAATCATATTTACCCCTAGTCGCCTTTGAGCCCTATTGTAAAAAATCTCAATTTTTTGCTAAAAAAAGTAAAAATATTCCGGTAATAAATTTAAAAACAAATTAAAAGAAAATTTTCGAAATTTTGTTTATGGAAATTTTTCGAGAAATTTTTATTTTATAAATAATTTTGCTATGAATTTTATTTTTATAAAAATTTTTCGATAAATTTTCTTTTTACAGAAAATTTTCGAGAAATTTTATTATAAAGAAAAATTTTAGAATTTGGTCGATCAATTTTTTCTGCAGAAAATTTTCGAGAAATTTCAATTTTTAAAAAACGTTTTTGACAAATTTTCTTTTTTCAAAAAATTTTTAGAAATAGGGATTACTCCCAGAAAATTATTTTAAAAATGCCATTTCTAAGACTTTTTTGGTAAAAAAAGGTTCACTATAGAATAATTTCTGTAGCACAGTAGAATACGAAATTTCAACTTATTTTTCCATGTTCCATAAATAAAATCATTTATTATTTAACACAAAAACATAATATGACATAATATTCATAGTATTCTCTCGAACATTTGTTGAACATTTAACTTTGGCAAAGTTTCTTCTTAAAAGAAAAAAAATTAAGCAAATTTCAAATTTTTGCTCTTAGAAATTCCTTTTAACAACTTATGTAAATAATTTGTTATTATTTAATCAAAAATGTAATAAGAAGAAAAAACAAACTTTTTTATTTAATATCTTAAAGGAAAATACTTAACAGAGCTTATGTGTGTGTTTGTTAGAGTAAAATGCTAGAAAATAACATCCTTATAGGATTTAGTTGTTGTTGGTTTTGTAAGAAAATTATTATTTTTTTTGGCAACTAAACACATAAACATAAATATTAAAACATTTGTACTCATAATATGGATGATTGCATTTTAGCATTAAATTGTCTAAATGAAAGAAACAAAAAAAACAAAAACTAAAGAAAAATAAGTTAAATCCAAGTTGTTCACTCAATAAGTTTATAACTTTAGTAATGTTACACAGCAACATACTTTTAATAAATAGTAGTATGTAGTAGAAGTAGTAGTCGTAGTAGTAAAGTAAATAAATATTAGTATTTAAGTGGTAGTAGTGTAGTCATAAGTAGTATTAGCAGCAATAGTTTTCATTGCAATAAGTCTGCGGTTATTCTTGGCACGTTTCAAAGTCATCGACTTTGTCTTCTTATTCTCTTTATTTGTATATCTATATACTATAATATATATTTATGCTTTTACATAGCAAATAATTTTTGCTTTACTTGTACTATTTTCCACAAGTATTAATAGTATATTTGTTATATTATATAAGTAAAGTAACAGCGACATCTGCTTCAAAACTTCGTCATCACGTCACTTTAGCACTAAACAAACGGGCACGTTCCTTTTATCCCCCCCCTCTTCTAGCACCACTAACACTTATACTCCTTCCTAACATATTGCTTAACTTTTTTTGGCTTGAAGATAAGGTCCCGAACTCTCTTGTGCCTGCCACCCACTAAATTTAACCACACCTTGTTTTTTTTTTTTTTCTTCTTATACTTCTTCAATTCGTATCCCATAGATATTCAACTTGCTGTTTGCTTTTCTTAAGAATATTTTTTTTCATCTGTTAGTTTGTTTTCTAAGTTTGTTGCTGTAAGTGTGTCTACGTTTTCATTTTTATTTTATTTCATATATTTTTTTCTTATTTTACACAATTTGCATTTCAATGCACAAATTATGATAATTTTCAGCGTCAATCAATATTGAATTGAATACTTTATTATATTTTTTTTGTATTTTTATTTTTCTTTTTTTACATAAATTATGAGCTGTATTGTTGTCTGTGGTGTTTGGTAAAATTTATTTGCTTAAAATAAAATTGGTTTTTCCCATTTTTGTCAAACAATTTTTACTAATGATGAAAATAATCCTAGAGCCATAGATAAAAATTTTGCGATAAATGTTAAAAAATATAAATTGAAAAAAAAAAAAACTATTTTTAGTAGAAATGGCATGCAATCAAGAAGATTTTGTTCTGGGGGTGTCATAAATTTTATTTGAAATAAAATGGAAATAAAGTATGATTATATTTTTTTTGGGGAAAATTTTATATTTTTTAACAGTATGACTAAAAATTTTCTTCTTTGTCGATTTTTTTGATATATTCGGGGAGTGCGGTTGTATGGGGGCTAGGCGAAATAATGAACTGATTCAAACCATTCTCAATAACTACCTTTCTTGATATAATAAGAATATGTGGCAAGTTTTATCAAATTATCTTGAAAATTGCGACCTGTAGAACACGCACAAGCTTTACATGGACACACAGACGGACGGACTTAGTTAAAACGCACCAGAAAGTGTTTCTGATTGGCATACTTAAGGTGGGTATAAGACCAATATTTTTGGGTGTTACAAACATCAGCACAAACACAAAATACCCTCCCCACTATAGTGGTGTAAAAAACTACTTCTTATTTAAGTCCTTATTTGCAAGCGGTAGTAGTAGGTACATACCTAACCCTTTATTTGTAAGTGAACGTTGTAAGTACTTGCCTCAAATGTCATAATCGTGCTAAAATAATTACGTAAAATGTGTAAGTAAATGTTTTCAATATAAGTTTTTGTTGTATTCTCCTTTACCATTATCCTACCTAGTGTTTGCCAAGTCAATATATAATATAATATACTAACCAACAGAAAAGTTACTCGACTAGTCAAGAGTCCAGCCAATAGAATAATCAACAGGCTAGTCAATGGACTAGTCAACCGGTAAATCAATATACAATTTAACAGACTAGTTATTGGACTTGTAAACATATCGTTCAATAGACTAGTCAATAGACTAGAATGGGCTACTATTTTTTCTACTGGAGGGAAGAAAATAAAGAGTAAAACTGACTGATTAGTCTATAAGCTAGTCAATAGACTATCCAACAGATTGATAAACAGTCAACTTGCTAATCAGCAGACTAGCCAATAGACTATCAAAGTCCAACACTTTTCCAAATCTAACATAGAAAGTAATTTAAAGCAAAACTAACGCTCCAAAAAGTGATATAGTTTTGTCACTTGTCTATTTCCTTGGAAATCCTTTTTACACCTACTAACCCTCAACATTCTAACACGATTCAACAATTATACAATTAGATATTATTTAATTAAAATGTTATTTATAATGACTTTAAAGTTAAAATACTGACAACTAAAAAGTATTTAATTTTGCACTCTCTTTTTTTATTAAAATTAAAATCATGTTCTAATTCTTTTGTTATTGTTATTTTTTTATACATAGTTTTTGTTAATGCTACAATTGTGTACAACTATAAATACATCACGTACTAAAATCGTACATCATGATTTTATGCAGTTAATCAAATTGTTCTTTTATTTCGTAGATTTTTTATATTTATTTCAAAAAGGAAAAAAAATATATATATACATGAAAATTCATTTTATATAAAATATATTGTGTGGGTTTGTTTGTGTATATGTGTTTGTTGAAATAAACTTTTTTAAATATGTATAAAATACAAATTTCAACAAAAGCCTGCTAGAGAAAAAAATGTTGTATACATTTTAATTGAATTTTGTGGAAATCTAAATGCAATATGTGTACTTTTTGGAGAAAGCAAAAAAAATTAAATTAAAAACAGTAATATTAAGGAAATAGTAGAAAAATGTATTTCCTACAAAAATTCGGAAAAGTAGGTAGGCAGTAGATAAGATGAATTTAAGATTAATCTATGTAAGGAAATGTTAATCCCTTTTTACACATTAAATCAAAAGCTATGTTTAAGTCGCCTTAATAAAATATCTTCCTTTTGGATTACTATTTTACTTTTTCTCTTACCTAATAGTAAATCCATTTATAATATTTTAAAGCCTTGAACAAAAAACCATTTTAAATTGATGTGTATTTTATTCACACATTTTTCAACATACATATATTTTAAAATTCGTGCATTATATTTTTCTATAAAAGTTTTACACATTTTTATATCAATATACATAAATTTAAATTAACATTTTAAGTAATTATTTTATTTCAAATGCTTTTTAAATGATTTATTTATTATAAAAGAAATAAATATTTAAAATATTTCAGTTGACCTAAGGAAATTCATATTTAATTGATGAAGAGTTAATAATGAGTTCTTTGACCTTATTTCTTAAACCATAAAAATGAAGTCAAAACGAAAAAAGTTTTTTAAATTGCTGGATCAATTACCTTTTTACTGGAACATTTTTAATAAATTTTCTATTTTATAATCATTTTTGAAAAAAATTCTCTTTACAAAAAAAATTTTGCAAAATTTTATTTTTATACAATTTTTTCGAGAAATTTTTGAAAAAAATTATTTATAAAAAATATGCAGAAAAAATGGTATTTTTATAGAATAATTTCGATTTTCTTTTCAAAGAAAATTTTTAAGAATTTTTTTTTTTAGAGAATTTTCGAGAAATTTTCTTTTACACACAATTTTTGACGAATTTTCTTTTTAAAGAAAACTTTTGAGAAATATTGGAAAAATGTCTTTTAATAGAAAATATCCGTTAAATTAACTTTTTATAGAAAATTTTCAACATTTTTTTTTATGACAAATTTATAAGAAATTTTCGATCAATTTTATAATAATTTTCGTTTTATAGAAAATTTTCAAAATTTTTTTTATTAAAAATTTTTGATCAGTCTTCTTTTATACAAAATTTTTAAGAAATTTTATATTTATAAAAATTTTTCTTCAAATAAATTTCACAGAATTTTCATTTTATAAAATAATCCCAAGAACATTTTCTTTTTATTGAAACTTTTGGTTCATTTTTCTTTTTTATACAATTTTTGATCAAAATTTAGAAAATTTTTAAGAAAATTTATTTTCTTAAAAAGAAAATTATTATTATTAAAAGAAATTGTCAATCAATTTTTTTACAGAAAACTTTTAATCAATTTCCATTTTATGAAAATTTTTGAAGGATTTCTCTTTTTGTTCTAATTTTTCAAAGAATTTCTTTTTTATAGAAAATTTTTGAGAAATTCCATTTTTTACAAAAACTTTTTAATTTCCCTTTTTTAGAAAATTTTCGATCAATTTTCTTTTCTTAGAAAATTTTCGATCAATTTTCTTTTCAAAGAAAATTATCGATCGATATTCTTTCCATAAAATATGTTTTTGTAGAAATTTTTTATCAATTTTTATTTTTTATAATATTTTCCATAAATTTTCTTTATATAGAAAATATTGTAAGATTTTTTTTATGTAGAAAATATTTGATAAATTTTCTTTATTTAGAATTTTAGATGATTTATTTTTAGAAAATTTTGTTTTCGATCAATTTTCTTTTTATATAATATTTTAATAAATTTTCTATAATAAAATGTTTTTTTTTATAAATTGTATTACTATAGAATATTGCCAAAAAATTTTCATTTTACAGACAATTTTCCATAAAATACTCTTCTCAATAAAGATTATATAAAAAAGTATTTAAGTAAAATTTCAGATTTTACTTATATATTTTGATTGTATGATAGTTGGTACACCATCCTTAATTAAATGTCACAAAATTTGTTGTCCCCAAATTTCTCTCAAAACAAATGTTTGTGTGTAATACAAAATAACGTGCATTAATTTAACTGTTATATGTCAGTGTTAGTTGTTGTTTTATTTCATTGTTAATGATAATTTTATGCTTATTTTCATTTATTTATTTTTTTACGACTACTCGTATCACGACATCTACAACGGCGTACTAGGACTACATCCACTACTAGCTGCAACACAACTCTGCCACACATATTGTACTCTTCTTACTCCTACTGTTACTTGTCATTAAAATATTATGCTACAAAACAGCAACGACAGCAGCAGCAGTAAAAACGGGAACTAAAAACAATACAACTGTAAATATTATTTACATGATTGTATGTGAATGTATTTAAAGTTCTATATTACCATAAAATTTCGCATACGTGTATGTGGGGAGATGACCCTGCAGTTCAAGGACTGCTGAAGGACTGAAGTAGTGATTTTATACATTCATTAGTTGGAAGTCAACATAACTGATGACAAGAGCAATTTATTGTTATTGCAATTACATGATAAGTTAAAGTGGGGTTTCTCCACATAACAAAAGTGACTCTCTTTGAAAATATTAAAACCCAATAAAAAACAATTGATTTAAAATAAGCCAAACAATACTAATTCATTAGCATTGAACTCATAACTTTAACGGTGATGAAATTGGAGGCACTTTACACTCTCGCTTACAAATCACAACTTATATAAGTACCTACAAATAAATAGTTTTGTTTTGTACAGTGCGTACAGAAAAGCTATTATCTTCATACATGTGTGTGTGTGAAAAAATGTGCAAAATTTCAGCAAAAATCAAAATAAAGTATTTACTTATCATATATGTAAATTATTATAAAATTACTTAAAAGTAATGCAGGCGAGAAGTAGTAATCATTGAAAAGTAAGTGGTTACGTAAGTACAATCCTTTGCCGATGTTATTAAAATCTATTTAGAAGTTAAAAAATTCTTCCATCCAAACAGGTTTTAAGAAGAAAACACTTTGATCCCTCATTAAACTGTGGGGCAGGAGTATAGAAGAAAGTGTTTTATGTAGTTTTTTTATAACGGTTTTATTTATTATGCAACTTTTTACTTTGGTTTATTTTTTTTTAATATTTTTTTTCTTTTCTAGTTGTTTATTGCTAATAATTTTTGCACGAAATGTTTTTCTATGTCATTTAACAAGTAAACAAATACATACATAAGTATTAACATTTACATAAACACACATAAATAAATATCTTTGTATGTTTTTATGCGTGTGTGTGTGTCTGTGCACATGTAAACCTACTTACACCAACACTTTTACACAAATCCCTATATTTTTATTATTATCTGTGGCAGTAGTTGCTTACTGGAGTAGTTTTGGAGTTTAGTTCAATTACACTCGAAGAAAACTAATTGCTAAACGACAATTTAACTTTTGTTCTTTTAGATCCCCTTTTTATAGAAAATTTTCAATAAACTTCCTTTTTATTAAGAAAAAAAATTTTAATAAATTTTTGGAAAAACAGCACAAACCCAATATTCCCCATACTAAATATCTTCCCCAATAATGTGGTGTAGAGTACGAAAATAGTATATAATTATAGTAATTTTTTTGAGTGTATTTTGTTGTAGGGGAGGAAAGTTTCTTTTTTTTTTTTTGGTTTTAAAAATAAAAATCTTAAAAAGCAGATGGTTCATAGTACTAGTTAGTTAGTTAGTTGTTATTGTTTTTGTTTTCAGTATATTTAGTTTTCAGTTTTATTTTGCTTTATTTTACTTTCATGTGCTCCATATTTTACCATATTATTTCGTGCTCCACACTGCTGCATACAACCATACACACTCACAGATAAAAATATAAACTTTTTAAGGAATTGTATACATTTGTATATGTGTGAATGTGTGTTTGTAAATTATTCTATATAGTCACATAAAAGTACAATGACATCAAAATGCACTTAAGTATTGCATGTTGTTGTTTTACGAGCTTCTACTATTATTACTCCCCTTTTGATAAAAACCAAACCCTCTGCTGCCCCCCACACACTCATACACCAGATTTTACTTTTGGAGGGTAGTTTTTAAGTTCTATGTATTTTTTATGGTTTTTCATTATTTTATTTCCTGTGGTTGTGTTGTTTGCAACTTTTTTATTTAAAAAAAAATATATATTTTTTTCAAAAACACAAATGCATTTTATTATTTTTATGTTATTGTTTTCCGTTTTTTTTTTTAATATTATTCGAAAATCCATTAACATTTGCTTGTTTTCTTAAATTGCTGATGTTAATAAAAAGTGTTCATGATTGTTATTGGGTTTACAGGTCAATTAATTGCCATTTGTGTTTTAGCAATATAAATTTTAATGTCGAAAATTCTTCAAAAATACAATGTATTTTAAAGTACGTGCAAGATCATTGATTCATTCATATGGATTTGTGTGGCATAAATGGATATAATAGATTTTTGTTAATGTACATTTATTATGCATTGTATATTGTTTAAAAAATAATGACGTCTTAGCAATTGTTAACGATTATAATGGCAATAATATTTACATACTTTTTGGATTAAAAAAATAAAAATTCAATAACTTGTGAGCCGTTAATATTTTTAGATAAAAATCTAAAATAAAATACCTTGGTAATATGCCTGTTCAACATACACATACCTGAAAAGAAAGAACAAAATTTGTTAATAAATTTTAATACACAGTATTTATAAAAATAAATAAATTTAATTTTTAAAGAAGATTTTTAATAAATTATCTACTTATAGAAAATTTTCAATAATTTTCTATTTAATATTAATTTTAAAGAAAATGTTCTCTGAATTTTCTTTTTATTGATATTTTTAGATAAAGTTGTTTTCTAGTCTATTAGACCTTAAGTCATGGGTTCCATTACCAACAGACTAACTGTTAAAGGAGCGAACAACAGCCCAATGAAGACCCTGGTGTATTTATTCAGATATCATATAAAACTACATCTTCCTTTCTAGACATCTAAAAAGAGAAAATTTTCTCAAAATGCTTTTTTATAAAACACTTTTTCTAAAATTTATTTTTATGGAATATTTTTGTAAAAAAGTCTTTTTAAGAAAATTTAAGTTAATTTTTTTAAGACACATCGAAATATTCATGTGAGATCCGTATATATATTGTGGGTCCTTATTAATGTTTAAGACGATCTCGACATGACCTTTCGTCTGTCTGTTAAGGCATTATGATGCACCGTATCAAAATATATGTTACTGCTAATTTTACACTCATACATTGTTCAAAGAAAAATTCCAATTTCCAAAAATCTTTATGAAAACAAAGAAGTCTCATGTATTCCATGTTTCAGCCTAGTTGACAAACAAAAACCGATTTGAATTTAGTTGAAAATGGTAAAACTTTAACATTTTAGACGATTTTTTTTTGCATATCCTGAAAAATTTGTTCAATGTGACTTAGGGCTTTTTGAATTTTATATTACGATATGTATATTCTAAGTATATTATTAAAGACTAAGACGTTCCGGTCCTGTCCGTCCGTCCGTCTGTCAGTTAAAAAAGCGATAGAGTCCAAATAAAAGCTAGCGAGCTTAAATTTTTCTTTTTATAGTAAATTTTCCCAAAAATTTTCTGTTTATAGTATATTTTCCCAAATTTTTTATTTTCCAAAATTTTCCCAATTGTTCTTTTTTATAGTAAAATTTTGTAAAATTTTATTTGTATAGAAATTGTTCGCTAAATTTTTTTCTTAAATAAAATTTCCGTTACACTTTATTTTTACAAATAATTTTCGCAAAATTTTCTTTCTATAGAAAATTTTCACAATATTTTAAATTTATAGATAATTTTTCCAACCTTTTCAATTTAAAGAAATTTGTCTGTATATTACAGTTAATTTATAAAAAATTTTTAATATATTTTATGACTATTGATTAAACGTTAATACAATTTCATTAGTATTTGTCACATTTAAAGGTCGCCTTAATAAATTTGGCCCGGTACCACAAAAGGTTAAATATTTACCATACCAAAAGACAAAACCAAATGAATCAAAAAAAATTTTAGTGAATGGAGCAGCAGACAAGTAAAGTGGAGAAAAACGTTAAAAAAATATTACCATAAATCATTATAACTGACGCTTTAAGGTAACAACGTGATGGAAAAAACACAATAAAACATTACAACTGCAGCAAAATATTACAAATAAAATCCCAAAGCTTGGCACCTGTATGCTACTACAACTAAATACTGACTATGTGCCACTATTTTTACTAGTTTTCTACAAATAATATTGTACCCAGTACATTTTAGTAGTTACTACCAAAAAAAAGAGAACCAATATTTTCCCTAACCACACTATGCATTTAAATTAACAAAAAAAAAATAAAATAAGAAAAATAAGAAAAAAAAAAACCTACAGCACGTTTTAGTTTGTCAGTTATAAATGTCTGAGAGCAATTGTATTATATTTTAAATTTTTTGTTAGTTTTTTCCATAATTATTTACTGCTGCAAAAAAAAATATAAAATAATTTTTTCATTGCTTTTTTTAGTAATATAAGACTTAATCATAAGCTTCTATTTTTCCGGCAAACAAATGAGTTTAATAAGGAAAAACATTGAAAAAATTAAAGATTTTTAATAGTGTTATTAATGTTAATAGTACTTACTTTATTACACTCTATTATGTTAATTGAAGAAGGGGGTTTTCGAAGGCAAGAAAAACAGAAGTGGTTGTGTGTAAAGATTTTTCCAATTTAGTAATGTTAGAGTGAAGGGTATATGGGCTGCAATGTATATTTCAAGTGCTTTAGGGATTTTGTTTGTTTATTATGTTTTATTTTTGACATTCGCTTTATTTTAATAGATACTTTAGTGTTGTTTTTTTAAACAGTTTTTAAAACTAGTGGAAGTAATCGTTTAGTTTTATGTGAATAATATGGCGCTATTTGCATATTAGTTAGTTAGTCTTTAGATTAGATTAGTAGTTAGTATTTAGATTAGATTTAAAGTAAAAATTGTAATGAAAATTCTCTTAATTTGGGTTCGAAAGAGTTAATGAGAACAATGCAGTCAAGATTTTTAAGGTACAGTTTTTAGCGCTAAAGCAAATAGAGAGTTAGCTTAGCACTCATCCTCTCTTGCTCTCTCGCTGTGTGCTTGTGAGTAATATAAGAGATGAAAGTAATTAAAGTGTATTTTGCTATATGAGAAAGGATAGAAGTTGGAATATACGCCACTTTATTTAGAGGTGTTCTCGAATTAAACCCCAATACATATTTCAAAATATATTTCAGAGAAAAAAGACACGATAACTGGGTTTTATAATTATAGGGGTTTGGTAGATGTGACCCTATGGCTCATGATCCCCCTTTAACTTTCAACTTATTTCTATTATTGGTTTACTACAGCCCAAGTACTATTGACCCGTAATTGAGTAAGAAACCAATCGCAATATAATTTTCTTTATATCTCCCCCTAATTTGTTATAGGGTACAATTCCAGAAATGATTACTATTGTTATAAAATATCATAAATAAACTTTACCTTTGGGAGATGTCAATGTAAATAATACACAAATTGCTAAAGAGAAATAGATAAAACAGCAGAAAATATACCAAAAAAACAAACTTAAATTATTGGATAAATATTACTAGCAAGAACTGTGTGCTACTTACTAATACTCTGCCAACTGCTACTACCGCTTGTTTGTTGGCTAACCTTTTTTTTTGCCAATGTAATTTTTATTCATATATTTTTTATTTTATTTAAAATATTTTTTTTTTACAATTTGTTGTTATACCATCCTGTGATCATTTAATATTGTATCATTATACATTCAATTGATTGCAATTAATTTTAATGATAGACGATTTTGTTTATTCATTTATTCGTATGGTTGTGTTGTCTTTTTGTTTTTGTCTGCAGCAGTTTACAATTTTTATTTTAAATTGATTGATTATTAGCTGAGTCCAGATATTTTTAGATATATTTTTTTTTTTACATACATACATATCCATATATGTATTTAATATTGTAGTTTTAATTGCAATAGTGGTTGATGGTATTATTATTATTTTTGTAATAATGGTTGGCGCTGGTTTATTGCTTTTTGGTTGCAGTTTAGACAGTCTGTGCTGTTCATGTTTCGAGTGCAGTTAAATATTAGGGGGGTCTAGTTTAAAGTGAATATTTTTAATTAAACGAAAATGTAAATGCCTTTAGTTTATCTATCTTAGTACGTTCTCTTTTGATTTGTAATATCCAATGTTTAAAGTTTATTATCATTACCACCTTAATATCTAAATATAATCCATGTAGACTAGTGCATAATTATAAAATAATTTGTAACTAATAGTTGGAGGTACTTATGAATTGTGGGAGTAGTTAGTAGTATAGTTTGAGGTGATTGTTCTGAGAACTATATTTGTAATATGAATTAGTGGCAATTATAAATAATAATTTATCAAACCACAATTATCAATTGTTATATGAAACCTTTAGAGAATTGATTTGTGTTAAACGAATAAGCTAAAATGTATGTATATGGCATTTAAATAAAATATAGCAGTAAAACTAAACCACACAGCGTATGAGTAATGTGAAATAAAAATTTAGATTAAATTAGTTGTTTCTTTTCAAATAGAATTTAAAATACTAAAATTAAGTAAAATTAAAAATTTGGTGGATCATTATGATGTGAAAGACTATTTATATGGCTTTTAGCACCATTCTCATGGCGTTGAAAAACAATCATTTATTTGTTTCTTTTTAAAATTAAATTTTTTGGTAAAATTTATATTTAAAATTTAAAGACCATTCTAATGGTTTCAAGAACTATACTTATGCTGCTTAGAAATTTACATAAAATTTTAATTTTCTATTTCTCTAAAAAAATATTTCAATTTAAGCTATATAACAGAACTACAGTTCGTATGAGTAATACGAAATTAAAATTTCCATAGTTTTTACATTAAAGTAGTTTAATTTTTCTTAATGAACAAACTCAAGTTTAGATAGAAACGTTTGATATTAAAAGACAAATTAATGAAGTTTATTCGTAGAGTAAACATTTTTAATGGCTTTAAAGTCTATTGTCGTGACTCGAAGACTATAACAAAAACAGTAGGTACCACTGAGCGTATGAAGTATGAGTAATTAAAATTCCCACCAAATTAAGTGTTCTTTCAATTTAAAGTCAAGTTTAATGAAGAACCCAGCGAAATTTTGGTAATAACTTGCTATTGTAATCACTTACCTATTAACATACTTTCCAATGACTACTAGATATCGTTTTGATAACATATAAGTACCAGTACAGTACGTATGAGTTATTAGAAATTAAATTTCCCATTAAATTTAGTTTTAACACAACCCAGTGAAAACTTGGTAATGACTTGCAATTGTAACCACTTTCCTATTAATATTTTTCCAATGACTAGTATATATCATTCTGATTACATAGAAGTGGCTCGAAAGTGCCACTGAGCGTATGAGGTATTAAAAACTAAAATTCCAATCAAATTTACTTTTATTTAAAATTTAAAGTAAAATTTAATGGATAATAGTGATCATCTTTCAACACAACCCAGCAAAAACTTGACAATGACTTGCAATTGTAACCACTTACCTATTAATATTCTTTCCCATGGCTAGTACATATCGTTCTGATTACATAGAAGTACTTTAATAATTAGTCAGATTCTGCTTGAAGATGTGGAGGCAGAATATATTTGGTATTGAAAGTTTTTGCTGGTAATATACACTTTGCGCAGAACCTCCGCATGGCACAAAGGACCATTTCTAAATCCACTATAATTATTTCAAAAACTACTTAAAATTCATACATTCACATTTAACTAATTTGCAAAATAATTATTTAATTTTCTTTCGAAGAACATTATAATTCAAAATAGAGTTATTATGACAGTAAAATAACAGAACACAAAAATATTTACCTTTCTTTATAACACTTAATATTTAGTTATTTGGAAAACACTTTTAAAATGATTTAATTTCCTTTAATACTATAATTAAAGGTGAAAAAGTTTATTGCTACAAGTATTTAATTAAATGGTAGTTTTTCAATTAACATTTTACTACAACAGTCTTTTAACATTTCCAAAACCCAAAGAAATATTACTCTAAAATTACTAACAAACACGAGACAAAAAGTTAACACCTACAATTGCTGCACACTACTTAATAACTATTACCTACTGCTGTTTGCTGTGAGGCCAAGAAGAAAATAAACGTTTTTCGGTTTCTTATTTAGGTGTCTTAAGAGAGTAGAACCATAGAAAAATGAACAACAAACAGCTAAATAAAACCAAAAATTGACGGTAATTATAGGTAATTTGACTTAAAGAAAAAAAAAAACACCAAAAATCAAGAAAAAAAAGTAACATATTTAACAGCATAAATGTTTTAATAAAAAAAAAAGAAATCACACAAAGTTATGAAGAGAAAACAGGTGGCAAAGTGGACACAATTGTTGAGGTAATTAGCCTGAAACATAAATAACACTTACTTAACTTAAAAGGCGTTTACGAACAACACATTGCTGTTAATAAACAAAACTAAATGGAACACACACAGGCTATGTCAGTCGCAATAAACGGGAAATACTAAAATGAATGTTAGTTAGATAGCAATAGCTAGTTAGCTGTTTGGTAGTTAGTTAAACCATTTCCGTTGGTTAGAATTATAAAAATATTTTTATGTAAAATAGAATGAATTCGAAGGACCAACATTTAATACAATTGTTATTAAATTTGTTTTAAATAATTGTTAAGTTAAAGATTAATCTATATACTTCAAAATATTTAAAATTCACATGTATATATATATTTTGGGTCCTTTTTTATATCTGTCCGTCCATCTGTCTGTCAATTGAAAGCACAATAGAGTCTGAATGGAAAGAGCTAGAGCGTTAAAATTTTACACAAATATTCCCTATAAGTAAAGTTTGTTTTGTGTTTGAAATGGTCAATATCCGTTTAAGTTTTCGTATAAGCCCCATACAAGAGGCCCTCCGGAAAACAGCATTAAAAATGCGAGTACATAAATAAATTTTATATGAGGCCAATTCTCTCTATGAGAAAGAATTCTATGAGGACCCTCCAAAATATTAAAAATATTTGGTGTGGACGTACCTTGAACAAATTCCGATTTAATTAACAAATAAAAGTTTTATTATAAAATATCTTTCTTAAAATGTCGACTTATAACGATTCTCAAGATATTTAAAAAAAATAATGAATTCACATTCCCATACACTCTTGTAAATGGTGTAAAAATATGGGTAAGAAAATTTTAATGTATTTTGCAAAAATATAGAGAAAATTTTCATCATTATACATATTACAACCCACACAATAATGACCATTTTCTTTTTAGTTATTAATAGTTTTTTTTTTTTTGTTCAACATTCTATAAAGGGAAAGTTTTGTGTATTTCTATAACTAAAGAGATTGTACAATTTCGATTTATACAATTGCTGAATATATTTGTATTTAAAGTGTTACAATGTATTTATTTAAGTTACATTTCTTCTTTTTTTTTGGATCCATATACATTTTTTTGTTTGCTTTAATATGTATTTCTCAAAACTAAAAGTTCAACACAGCTGCAAATATGTTTTAAGTTATACAATTGAAAAGTTCTCAGTAGGATGTGGGGCTTCCCGTAGTGTTTTAAACCAGACCCAAAACATTTGCTAACAATTTTGCTTTTCACATACAAAAATAAATAAAACTAAAGCAATAAGTATAAAACTAGTTTCTTTTTTTTTTGTCATTGTCATATGAAAACTGTGTGAGAGAGTAAATAGATGATTTTTTATAACGAGATGATAGAATTCAATTTAAAATATTTTTTTCTCAAGATTAAAAATGAAAAAAAAAAAATGTTTAGATAATAAAAAAAAATTGGCTGTTATATGAATAAATTGAAAATTTAAGAAATTTGTGATTTATTGTATTGTATTTAATAATGATATAGATATTGTCAGATTATGTATCTGCATCAGAACTTAACTGGCTGATAAATCTGAATAGATTAAAATCATTTGTTATATTATTAATGTCACTTAAAATTTAAGCTTTTACTTTTCTAATAGCAAATCTGGCTGGCCTTGTTAAGAAAAATGAAATATTTATTTTTAAACTCATGAATAAGTAATTGCAACAAAAATGAAAGAAAAATTATATTAAACAAAATAAATATATATATATTTTTTTCATTTTACCAGAAATCTTCTAAAATAATTGCCTACAATTATTCATACACTTAAAGCTTTTTACAAATGCATTAAAGAAGAAAAATTTAAACAGGAAAGAAACTATTTAACATTAAAATTAAAATAAATTGTAATAAAACAAAAACAAGTCATGCTTTAGTAATCCTAAAAACAAGAGGCAAAAAGACATAGAACAAACGTATAAAATAGGCTGTGGTAAACATTAACCAAGGAAGGGTGTAATAAAATTTACATCCTCTTGGTTTAAGGTTTTTAACAAACAAAACAACAACAACTGTTATGGAAATTATATGTACTAAAACGATGTATACATAGAATAAGAAAACCACAAATCTTATAAATTATTGCAATAAACAAACAAACATAATCGTAATAAAGACAATTTACGAGCACAACCATAAGGCATACATAAGAAAAACAACTAACATCCACAGAGTTCTACATATTCATGGAAATCTATGGTAAAACACTTACATATGTATGCCGGTGAATTTAGTGTATGTGTATTTGAAAATCTTACTCCTTCACAATTTAAATACATATGAATAAATATTTTAGTGCAGTTTTTAAAATGATGAATTTATTTCTTGGCTAATTTACACCCATTGCAATAAGCTTTAAGTCTTGAATACTAAATCGAGTCAAATTATTGTTTAGAAAATTTCAAAGGCCTCTGAATTATCGTTTAGTATAAAATTGTACAAAAATCTTAGTCTACTTCTCAAAGTCATTTCTGTTCGATAATCAATAGAAATTTTTAGAAATTCGCTAATAAAACAATAAGTCCTTTTTTTACAATTTAAATTAGAGGATGACATTGAGGCCCATTAAGCCGACATTACCCCAAATTAACTTTACTTTTTCAAACGATAATTCTGACAATCTCCGCTTAGGAATCATTCAAGAACCCATTCATCTATCTCTCTGAATCCACGACATTCAAAATACTTTTATATATGTATGTATATATATTACAGATACACAAAGCTAAACAGCATGAATGAGTATAATGTTGTGCATGTGTGAAGATGACAGCGAAATCAAATATAAAAAACAGAAACAACACATAAATAAATTGATTGTTATAATTTTTTTTCTTCTACAAAAAGTATACATTTTACAAACTCCAAAAAATCAATAAGATATTTATTATAAATTTTAAACTAAAGAAAAAAATTCAGAGTTAATGTTAAGCAAAATATTTAATTTGTTTTACCACACAAAAAAAGAGTTAAAAAAGAACAAAATAAATAATTTTGTTGGATTTGAATTTATGAAGTAAAGTAAAGTAAAAATTAAGATTTAAATTTAATCTTACAAAGAATACAAACAACTCATGAGGCAAGTGTAGTGTAGTTGGCTAAACGACCCCGTTGTGTTGGTAGGTTTATTTACCCTGTAGTTTTAGTAGGCTACATTCTAAGCTCAATCGATTGTATACGTTTTTAACATAATTTTACCTTAACATTTTGGCAGTAGGTTATGTAAAACTCACTTTAAATAACAGTTAGTAAGTAACATAAATGAATTGCTTACTTTACTTGTTACAGGTAATCTAAAGTGACATCAATTGTTATTAAGTTATCATACAAAATATTGGGTTTCAAGATGACATTTATATACTATCAAAAGATAGTATCCTGATAGTTACTAAAAACTACAGGGGAATAGGTATGAGCTTTCTGTGTAGGTGCCTGACAACATAGCAACAACAACGTACTAAACTTAAAATTGTTGACTCTGATTGCTTTATTTGCCTCAAGCAATAAGTCATTAACAAAAAAAAAAAAAAAAAGAAACAAATTTAAGATTAGCTTTTTCTGCCTCTCGCTCCCAAAACACACAATTTAAACTCATTCGTTTGTTTGTAGCATTTGTGTAAATATTCGTCATTCGTTGTTGTACTTTAATCCTTTACAATGTACACTTTACTTTAGTTATTACTTATGTTTGTATGTCTGTATGTACTATCAAGAGCCTAAAGCTGCTTAAGCATTTGTATGTCGTAGATAATAGAAAAATATATATTCCAAATTTATGACAAAGTATTTGTAATATATCTATTTGTAGATAAATATTACAGCTATTACATGTTAGCTGAAGTGGATAAAGGAGGGAGGGAGTTGAAATCTACACTCTTAGTAAAGTTGTATGGTTATTAACGTTATAAATAATTAAAATTTGTTGTAAATTATACAAATACATATTTTTATTTTTCCCTGAACTTTTATAAAGTTTAGGTTTCAAAAAATTAGATCTTTAAATCATATTGATTGGTTTATATTATCTTTATGCATCAACTAAAAAATGTCCGAAGGTCTGTTCTAGCAATTTTGAAATGTTCTAAATCAACTAAGATATATCTGTCTAAGGACAAATTACATAAATGATCGCACGACAAAATCAATAAAAAATCAACTTTGGATTTTTAATATCTTTAGGCCTCTGACTAAAACTATAGAAATTTTGTCCCCAATTTCACATAGAATACGTCTATATGTAATTTCTAAGGGTTTTTGGCAAAAAATTTTTTTTCGCTAACTCAACAACCCAAAATTTATATATCCACCCAATATTGTATTATTTGCCAGACTTGAAAACAAAACCAAAATGATATAATTTAACTTAATGAAGGAAAATATCAACATTTGTCTTTGATTCATTTGCCATTGATTAAAATAAAATTAAAAACACAAGCTGCCAGCAACCAAAAAATAAACTGAAAACACAACTCATTTCGACTCATTATTGTCAGAACGTGATTAATTATCGTAAACTAATTTTGAAGTGCAATTTCGTATAGAAAGAAGAAGAAATAAAATAACGAAAATCTCCAAAACGAAAACATCTAGCTTACAAAATTCCTCTTGTTAAAAAAAAAAAAAAAAAACGAAAAAAAAGAATCAATATAAATGTTTATTTCCCCCATGCTGAGTCAAAAAAAAACAAAGTTTGTACAAAAGTTCCACTTTTTTTAGATAAAGTAAAGACTTCCCCTACCTTTTAAAACCATTATGGATATAAACGAGTGAGAGCGTATGACTGTATATACAATTTGAAAAATGATTTATGTCTTCTAAAAATCAATATGAGTATTAAAACATGAAGAAAACAAATAACAAAAACTATCATTTAGTTTAATATGTAGTTTTTTTATTTAACTGAATATTTTTTTCTTATAATAACTTTTAACTTTTTTTCTCTTTGCAGTGTTGGGAGGAATGCAGTAAGGCGCCACCGGGTAAAATAAGTAAAACCATACGTGAAACGTGGACTTTACACACTGTCTCAATGGTCCAACAAGATTCTTTAGTGTTGGTCGATGTTGCTTGGGAACAATTAAGCGTACCTTACCAGTGTCTGGTCACCTGGGAGGTATCGGGTGGCGGTTTAATGGGCAATTTATTGACAGAATCATTTAATGTTCAATTGTCATTGTGGCCCGATACAAAATATCGTGTTCAGGTTACTTGTAAAAATAAGGTGAGTAAAAGAAATTTGTTTTTAATTTTTTTCACTAGATAATTTAAAAGATATGAAAACACATTCAATAGACTTTTCTATTGCTAGACCTGTCAATAGTTCATAGACTATCGAAGTTCATAAAGAAGACAATGTACTAGTCAAGCCAATTGGATATTAAATAGTCCGCATTCTAGTCCATAGCCTAATCAATAGTCCAGTCACTGCACTAGTTCTAAAAACTATCCGAAGGACTAATTCATATATTAGTCTACAGACTTGTAAATAGACTAGTAACTGTTTAGTCAATATTATTGTTCATGAACTAGTCCACTGAATATTTTATTGACTAGTCAACATATAAGTTTTTAAACTGATCCAAAGACTATTACACAGATTTAACAATAAATTTGTAAATCACCAAATAATCAAGTCCATAGAATGGACCCACTTGTCCAAGGACTAGTAAGGAGACTAATAGACTAATCAATAGTCTATATAGTAGTCAGTAGACTACAGAGTGGCCCATATACTAGTCAAAACACTAATCGATATTCTAGTTATTACAGTAGTCCAGAAAAAAGTGAATAAACTACCTGACTAATCCATATATTAGTCTGTAGACTATTTCATAGACTAATAGTTCACTAGTTTAAAGAATAGTCAAAAGATTAATCCGTTCTCCAGTTAAGAGGCTAGTCCCTTAACTGGTTAATAAGCATCGAATTACTGGTCAATAGTCATTGAATTGTGCCAATTCCTGTGACAAGTTTGTAGTCTATTCAATGTATTTAATAGCTTATTATATTAAAAAGTTATTAGAACAGTCCATAAAAGCTAGTCAATAGAACATAAACTGGTACATAGATTAGACCCCATACTAATTCATAGACTTTTAATCACTAATCTACGGATCAGTCTAGCCCATATAATAGTCAATAATCCACTGGTTATTTAGTCAATGGCCTAGACCATAGTTTAGAAAATAGAATTGTCAATAGAAATTTCATAATTTAACCTTGAAACACAGTAAATACTTAAGTTATTCCCTAAGCATTCCAAATAAAGTCTATTTTTCCCCCTTTCTTTCCTACCAATACTTTCAGCTCACTGGTTTCATGTCACGTTCATTGCCCCTAACCATCGATACATCGGAGGCTGTTAAAGCTATAGACACAACAATACCACAACTAAGACCTACCATACGTAAACAAGCCATAGCTTCGTACATCACCAATATACCCCTCTCAACAACAACAGCAATCTCAACACCACAACCAAGACCAACTTTACCCACACTTACGTATTCAGCAGCAAGACAAGCGCCAGCACAGCAATTCCCAATAGATAATAGAGCTGCTGCTGCTGTTGCTAATGATGATGATGACATTGATACAAATGTAGTTCCTTATGATGATCAACAATCGGCTGAGACTATAAATCAACATACAAACTTTATCTTCAATTGGCATATGAAGAATAGTGATATAAGTGCCATTGAACCGTTGCACAAGACGGAACATGATATACTAGCTGTGCTGGCCAATATCCATAAACCGCTATTGTTCGGCATGACAGCCGGCATTACATTGTTAATGTTGTTGCTCATGTTCTTTGCATGTCCTTTGAGAAAGCCCAGATTATCGAGTGATAAGGCCATGTTAATGGCTGAAGATTTAAATGCTCACGGTCTGACATTACCACCGGCCTTGACGGCGTCAAGATCGATAGGAGTGACAACAAGAAACGAAAGAATCGAACATGAATGTAAATCACCTGCTATGTGCTCAAGAGATACATTGAGAGTGTAAGTTAACTACGTTTAAATAAGTATTCAAAACGTTGAAAAAAAGGGGGTGGAAGGACTTTAAAGTCCATTGTAAGGGAAATTATAAGAGGATAAAGTGCAAAAGTCATTTGAAATAGAAAATAAAAACAAACACCAGCATAACAAACTAACTAAAACTAAACAGAACAACTACAATATTACTAAAAAAAACATTAAAATAAACAAAATGAAAGAAATTATTTTTTAAATTTAATAAAATTACAATTAAAACTTACATACATACAAAAACAAAACACACTAAATACATTAATTAAATCAAGCAAATCCATAAATAGTAATACATACATACAAACAACAACAACAATAAGCTAAATAAGTTTTAAGAGTAAACGAGTAAAAAAGCATAAAAAACATAAATATATATACAAATAAATACTTATAAATATACAAACATACATACATAAATATAACAAATAATAAATAAATATTTGCCTAAGGAATTTCATTAATTATTCATCTACATCAAACATCCCTTTCATTTAATTATATTTTTTGTTTTCTACTAATTTTCTGTTTATTTTTGTAATTTTCCCATTATTGTGTAACATTAATTATAGTAATTCCATTTATTAATGATAAAAAGTAATTAAATTTTAATTAAATTATATGATGTGTGTAAGAGAATTTCTTAGAATGAGTGCAAGGTAGCGCAAGTAAAGTAAAATAGACTTCTTTTCATTCGAAAAAAGTCACTAATATGTATGAGTGAGATGACAACTTTTAGTTGCTTATTTATAGTTATAAGATTTATTTACTATTCTTTTCATTTTCAGTCTTTGTTTCGTTTTCGTATAAATTGTTTTATTTCATTAATTAATGAATTATTATAATTGTGTGATGTGAGTAAGCTTAATTTATTTTAATAGTCCTAATATAAATAATATAAAGAAAACTATGTAAATTTATTTAATTTTCTTTTTATAAAAAAAAAATATATATAATTAGCAACTAAAATATTTTATATATTTTTTAAATTTGCTTAAATAATTAAAACGTCAACGTCTTCTAAAAAAAAGATTAAATTTTAATATATTTATTGATATAATGACATAATTATAATATTTTTGAAAAAGTAATAATTAGTGCAGAGGAAAAAAAGACATAATTTTAAATTTTTAATAACAGATTGATAAATTTGTTTAATAATCTTTAAAAAGGTGTTGTTGAGAAATATGTCTCTTATTATTTAATTTCATAAACTTTTTCAAATGTTTAACTTTTTTTAATATCGTTTTATTTATTTAATTTAAAACCGAATTCAGCAGTGAGTTTCAACAAAAACATTGCTTTCACAGCAGAGTATTTCTGTCTATGTAGGGCACATGATGTAAATCAAATATGTTTTTCTATAGTTTTAACCGAGAAGTCACTCCATATTTAACATCAGAATATTGGAGGAGATACAGTTCTATATAAACAGGATCAATTTTAACCTAATAATAGCTATGGCGCATCTAGGGGTTCTCACAAGAAACTTTGTTCAATGGATTGTTCAATGGATAGGCTAATTTATTACTTATATATTTTTGACAGTGTCTTGTTAATGTCTACTAGAATCCCTTTTCGGTATGTTCACAAAATTTATAGTTTCTTTTTAACCTTTAAAAAGGAAAGCTCTTAGACTATTTCGGTTGTAACAATTCGTCAGTAATTAAGAGCATACAACATTGGTTGGATTTGTTACTGTTAAAACGTCAATGAGACACCGATTTTAAAAGTATGATTTGTGAATTTTTTACATGGTTGTCAACTCTAACAATGTTGTCAAATCTGACAATGTACAGCAGCAGGTATAAAACAAGTACAGACGGTTGTAAGAAAACATTGCCAGACAATAAATTTATGTGCCAACTAAAACGTTTTAGTTCACACTATTGTCAGATAGCTGTAAGACAAAAGTTACCTTAATCATTTACGTGGTTAGACATTGCCAGAACTATTTCATATATTGTTTAAAGCACATGACATGTTTAATGCACATGACATCTGACAATAAAAATCGTCAGACAATTATCACAAATGATAAGGTAATGTATTTACAAGATTGTCAGATGTCTGACAATATTATTGTTTTACAACGCACTGTCCATGATTTCTCTGACAACGCTGCAAGAAAAAAATAGCAAGTGCTGTTGTTGGGCAAAATTTTGACGAAATTGTAAGATTTTTCAACCGGGTATATACAGTTTAGCTCATGCTCATGCATATTAGGGATGTTAACCTCGCAAAGCAGTTTGGCAATTCTTAGATTTTTAAAACCTCTCATTAAACCAACTTTTTCCTCAACCCATTTTTAAATTTTAGTCAAAGAGTATGAAGACCATTAGAAAATTTTCAGAGACAACAACAACATCCAAAACAAAAAGATTATTATATAATTTGCTAAAGAAAAAAATCTGTTAAAAACTAAAAAAAAAAACAAACTTAACAAAAAAAGGTACCGCAAAAGTACAATAACCCTGAATTATTATTTCCCAAAAAACAAAAACCCAAACGCTTTCCGCCTCTCCCAATATTCCGACATATTAACGCACAAGCCAATATAAAATACAAATTTCATATAGATTTCCAGGATCAATATTTTTTAAAAGTTTATTTTTGTTATAAAAACAACAACAATGCTCTATTTTACAGGAAGAAAATAAAAACAACAACAACCACAATAAACAGATCCATTCACACACAATTTTTAGAAGAACTTAACAAATGAAACGTTTTAAAAGCAAACATAATCAAAATTATTATACAAAATTATAGAAAATTTTTTTTACTAAATTTATTTGGAAAAAAAAAATATTACACAACACAATCTAAAAAATTTGGCCTATATTTAATAAAAATTTAATAAAGAAAAATTAAATTGTTTTATACAAAAAATGTTTGGCATTACATGTTTAGGACTTAATAAAAAAACAAAAAAAAAAACTCTAAATTATATATAAAAATTATTAAATTTTAATATAAATTAATCAAAATTCAAAATTTTTATATAAATAGTAAATGATATAAAAAAACTAAATTAACAAAAAATATGTTTGTAAACCAAAAAAAAAATTAAGTGTATGTATCTGTTATTTGAGGCTACAAATATAAATTAAATTACAAAGACAAAAAAAGAATTGAATTAATTTATTAAATTGTGCTTCAAAAACAAATATCTGAAACAACAACAAAAATATTATATGAGCACGTCGATATTCCTTAAATAAACAATTTTAATAAAAATCAATTGCTTGGAAATACATAAAATGGCAATTGTTTATTGTTTTTTCAAAAAAATACAAAAAAATAAGAATAATTAAGAAAATTTATTGAAAAAGGCATTATTATTGTTTTTATATGTTTTCTTCCAAATCTTTTTCTGTTTTTGCTGAAAAAAAAGAAAACTTAAAAAGATATAAATTTTATCTCTAAATATTGTTTTTATTTCATTTATTTCTTTTATTATTTATATGTTTGGCTTAAAATACTATAAAACACCTAAAGAAAATCTAACAAAATTAAACCTTTAAATGTATAAATAAATTACAAAAAAGCTTAAATTGTATAGAAACTAAATTTAATTTAATTAATACAAAACAAAAGATTAAGTCATTTAGAAAAATAAAAAAGGAGAAAATTTTAAGTATCATATCTGGCATTGAAATTAAATTTTAAAAGAAAATCAGTACAGAAAAGTATTTAACTATATATTAGAGTGTCTTAGGAAGTTAAAAAGTTGATTAGAATCATAGGTTTTTAATTTCAAATAAATTTTTGTTAATTTTTCGTATTGAAATACTATTACAAATTTTCGTTACTTAAAAGTAAATGTTAATGTTAATAACCGAAGAAATTTTCAAAAAATTAAATTGAATAATTTTTATAATTATTGAAATTTTAACCAGATTTCTGCAGCTTGAAAGTTGTGGTCTTTCGAACCGAAAAAAGTTTTAATAAAAATTAACAAACATTTATTTTCATGAACATAAAGTTTTAACACTCTTAAACTGATGTCCTTTAAAATCTTAAACTTTTTATGTAATAAAAATTGTCATTTCTGAAACATTGAAAAATATGGTCCTTCGAACCGAAAATTGAATAAAAGTTAGCAAGCATTTTTTTCAATGATGTAAAGTTTTAGAACTTTTAAACTGATCGATGTTTAACTGGCCTTTCATGTCAAAAGAAAAAATCATTTAATTGTCATGTAATGTTGTTTTAAAATTTTGATCGATTTCTTATGATAGAAAGAATAATCGGGCCTGTTGTACTCTCCTCAGGTGGGAATGGAACCCACCACTTCCGGTATACAACACTAGAACACTAACTACTATCTAAGTTCCTACAAATATTAGTTGGGACCTTTACGTCGATGTCATATGTACGACCTCCATGTGGCTAATATCTAAAGGTGGAAGTACAAAATACGCATTGTACGCAGCAATACGTTATAGGCTTCTGTCAAAAAAACTTGAATTTTTTTATTTTCATGTAACAAGTTATACACTGAAGTTTGTTACGCGTCTGCTGCGAAAAGTTCAGCAACTTTCAACTTTTGATGCGCCGTCTGCTGATCAAGGCTGTATTTTGTTTTGAGTAGAATTAAAATTACAAATATGAAATAAATTTCACCAACAATCAAAGAAAAATATAAAAAAATTAAACAATTACATAAAATTTTGGTTTTTGAATTTTAAAAAAGTTCAAGAAAATGGACATCTATTTGAATTATTTTGCACATATTTTTGTTTAGAGTTTAATGAAATCAAAAATGGTCCTTCGAACCTAAAAGGTTGGAAAGTCATCACATGGACGACATTCCTTTGGCTAAGATATAAATCACAGATTTCTTTTCAATCACTCGAATCTTAAATGACATTCAAATATAAGCACTTGCATGATTAAAACATTAATAACAAAATATGTTTTTATATTACAAAGATTTCTATTAAAAAACCCGATTGTCCAATTATTTGGAGCTTAACGAAAAAAAATGCTTCTTCGAACCTGAAAAGTACAATTTTTAAAGGTGAATTTACGACAAGTGACTTTTTTGCATTGGGAATTTATAAATATCAGGAATAACCCCCCTACAGTACGAAACGTACCATTTTGATTAAAATTTCATTAAAGAATTGATAAAAAACAATGAAAAAACTTTATTTTTCTTTCAATATTATACGTTATTACCTTTCTTATCTTTTTCAGCATATTCCTAAGACACTATTTGTATAACTTTCATAACAATAAACTATTATAATTAAACCCAAGCCCCTTACCCTCAAAAAGCAACCTTTACTAAAAACAAAACCTTTTCAATCAACTTGTAATGAAAAAGCAATGCATCTCATCAAATAAAATCTATAAAAAAAACAAAATAATTAAATATATTAAAACAAAACTCATACATAAATACATTAATTAAAGACAGAAATAATTGAATAAAATGAGAAGTTGTGTAAAACTACGATATGATACCTAAGCTTAGTAATAGTTAAACTATGTAAATTTTAAGCAGTTTGTAAGTGTAAAACTAAACTATAAAATTAAACTAAAAAAAAATAAATTACAAAATAAAACAAAAAACACTTTAACTAACAAAAAAGCTTAATTATTAAGTATAAAAAATGTAAATATTATTTTAAAAAAAGATATTAAATAATCTAAACATTTTTTTACAAAAGACTTCTTTAAAAACCAGCATTTTTTAAACTTTAAAAACCAAAACTTTTTTATAATAAAAAAATAATATTTTTTAAACTAAACAGCTTAGAAATAAAATGCCACAAAGAAAAAAACCTACTAATTGCTTGATTTTTTTTAAACCGCTTAATAAACTTCCTTAAACAACTACTCATACATCTCTTCTATTTTTTTCAAACTAAATATCATAAATAATTTTATTTTTTAAAAGAAACATTGAAAAAAAAATACATCATAAAATTAACCATCTACATATTAAAATAGGTTAGTTGTAATTATTAATAATTATTATAAATTTTATTAACTAAGATAGTTGCTAAAAAAAAACAGGAAAAAAACCACTTGTAAGAGAAAAATAAATAAAAAAACATAAACAAAATAGATTATTATAATATTTTGTAAATTATCTGATTAATAATAACAATAATAATTCGTAACAAAATTGTCATAAATCATGCATTAAATCATCTATAATGATGTTTGTTTAATTAAAATTTAAAAAAAATATATATTTAAATATTGAATAATAAAAAAAGCAGAGAAAAACATATTGCAACTTCATATTGGTCATTAAATTAAAATAAATAAAAAAAACCTTTAAATTAAAATAATTTTTTTTTTTTAAACCATAAAACAAATAGGCAAAGAAATCAAATTATGCAAATTATAATTGCTATGAAAATGCTAAAAAATATTTAAAAAATTATAAATATTATTAAATTAAAAAGATGATATTAAATAATTAATAAAATACAAGACAAAAAAAATATGTTGCAGTCACTACATACAAAAAAAAACACAAAACAAACAACAACAAAATTAAAAACATTTAATTGTAAAATAAACAACTACATTTAAGATAAACTATTCTAATTTATTAAAATTACCACAACAACAAAATAAATAAAAGAAAACAACAACAAAAATTAATTATCTAATTATAACTAAAACATGAAAAAAAAAAACAAAACAAAATAATGAAGGAAAAAATAAAAATTTAAATACAATTTAAAATCAAAAAGTTTACAGTGTTTTAATTTCGAACAAAAGCTACAAGGAAAAAATATAGCAATTTAGATCGAATTTTTAAAATTCTGCGATAAAAGAGTGCATGTGTATAATTAGTAAATAATACAAAAATGAGTTCCAATATGCAACTTGACGACCATATTAATATCGGTTAGGCAGAAGCAGTTGTGTGACATTCCTGAACTAACCAGTTAACCTACCACCTAGAGTGGCCCTAGCCTCCATATTACCTAGGTGACTAACCATTTAACATGTCCTATAAGGTAATCAATTGTTACTCTATAGCCTACAAAAAGACAAAGGTAGTTAATGTATGACAAAATACATATGGGTTCGTGAGAGTTAATCAAATAACTAGCTCTTAAACTAGTTACTTCACTAGCTCAGTGCACCTTCTTTTTTTTACAGTAAAATGAACACTGCCGAGTCAACCATGTGTTAAACGCTTGATCTACAATCGAATAATTGATTTTTATTAATGAACTTGAATTTCATGTTCCAAAAGGCATTTGATAAAAAACTTGATGAATAAAATTTACAGATCTTTTTAAAGGCTGAGTCATTAGTACAAAATACATGCCTTCCAGCAAAAAAATAACTTCTGAAGAAGCGAAAAATAGGTAGAATTTTCTCCATGGATGTACTGAAAAAGACCTGAAGAAGTGATGATTTTAACAATGATTTGTCATAGGAGGGATGTTAGTTTAGTGTGGCCTCCGGTGTGTTAGTGGTTAGTGTTCTAGTCTGGTAGTGCGGAGGTCGTGGGTTCGATTCCCATCTAAGGCACTGGTTAAGGAGCGCACAACAGGCCCGATAGAGGCCTAGGTGTATTTATTCGGATTTGATGTATTTATTTACACCCTCCTTTCAAACTAACTAGTTTTATTTGATTCCAAATTCACTACATCTGAAGTACAATCAGGAAGAAATTTTTATGTTCTTTTCTTGTAAATAATTATTATACTTAATGAATTATACGTATTTACCAATCAACTCCAAAATAAAATAAGTTCAATTCAAAAAATTTATGTACAAAAATATATCTTCAATTTTAAACAAAATTGCATTCTTTTCGCTTTTTTGGAAGTCAATAAACACCACTTAGTGCTACTTTTGAAATGGTGATAAATGTTATTCTTTAGGAAGTACTTCGTTTTATTTTTGCTGGACTATTATAAATATTGTTTAAGTATTTTCGAAATATTTAAAATTTGCTTTAATAACAAGTGAGAGTTTTATACTCTGTCGAATTTGGAATACTCTTCACCTCGATGTGTTTTAATAAAAAAAAAAAAACACGACGAATTTTATTACGAAAAACACAAGTTGTAAAATAAAAAGTACCATAAAGTCCCCTTTTATAGAATTCCGTTGAAGCAGGGTGCTGCATGTGTTCATTAAAATCCATCAGATTTTTGCTAGCTTACGACTCTTACCCTAATTTACACAAATATAGTAGGGAGGGTATTATGCGTTTGTACTGATGTTTGTAACAGCCAAATGTATCCTTTTATAGATTTTTATTTAATCCAGTCACATACATGCTTTATTGTATGTTTCTAGGTTTAATATTATAGTAAACTCAAAAAATACCAGTTAATGAACGAAATGAATGTCCCAATTTATATATTCTGATTTACTTCAAGCTATACATGCTTAAAAACTTCCCCTTTTTTACACACATATGCTCTGACTTACTTACATGCTTTATCTCATGTTTCTAGGTTCAATATTATAGAAAATTCAAAAAATACCTTTTGAATATACCAAAAAGGACTTAGAAACTTATATATAACTTTCTCATGAGGGTAAAATATATTGGTGTAAAGGGTAGTTTAAAATTATATAAATTTATACCTTTATCGAGATAAAAAATAACGTTTAAGAGATTTGTATAAATTTAAAAGTTTTGGAGTGTAAATATCTTAAGAGCAATAATATTTGTTTAAGTAAGTTACCTCAACATTGATCCGTATACATAATTCCTTTCTGGATATACATATATGCAGTGTATATTATTCACATACAAATATTTAACGCGCGAACCGATTACCGATTAAATAAAATTTCACAACACTAAACTAAGCACAATCACATACACTTTTATAATTTACTTTAATTCTGTAATAAAAAAACAAAGAACTTTATTTTATTTTTGCTCAAACTTCTTTATTTCTCACTCATTCATCAATTGTTTTCTTATAATAAAGAAAACACTAAAAAACAACTCAAAAAAACATCGCTTTTGTTTTAATTGATTTACAACAGCAATAGTGAGAGTTATTTGAATTTTTTTATTATTGCTTCTCTTTCAGTTTTAGAACTAAACACACTCCTACTCAATTTTTTTATTTGCAATTATTTGCATGTTTCTGCACAACAAAATTGAAAAAAGAAAACAAGCAATAATAATAACAGCAACAACAACTTTATTTTGGAATATTTAACTAACCACTTGTTGGTGTGAGATTAAGAAGAATGAGAAAAAATGAATAAAATAAAAAATCAAACGAAAAAAACTTGAAACAGCAATAACTATAACAATAATGCAATTTTATTTTTAATTTACGATTTCACACTTTAAATTAACTTTCTTTATTTACTTACTAACTATTGAACAATAATTATATAATTGCTAATATTTTCACTTAATTTAAACACTTTTTTAATTTATTTGATGAAATTGCGACGAAGGTCAATCGAAACCGTGTAAAACGAATTAGACAGTACAGAAAACTAAATGCAATGTTAAGAATTAAGAGTTGCCATAGATTTGAAAGGAATGTACTAAACAGGTCAGGGTTGTATTGGGGTTGCCATTTGGAACTTAATTGTAAAATAAAAAACCGAAAAAAAATTTTTGTAATGTCTTTTATCTGCTTAATTAAAGTCAGATAGTTTTGGGACTCCAAAGTTTTGATATTTAATTAAAAAACTATGGATTAATGAAAAACCGATATGGTCCATATGTTTACCATTGGAAAGATCATTCCGTTGATGTACAATATATAACAAAGCAATATATAACAATTAAGAGGATCAGGATCAAATTTGTATGTTATTTTCTTTTGACTTTTTGACAAAAGTACCCTTATCTCTAAAATATATCGATATAATTGCATCTCATCTTACATGAAAGTTTGGGGACAACATTAGAGGCTTTCCTATGATATAATTTTGGCAGCTGTAACCCATGAAATATAATAGTTATGAATGTTTTAAAATCAATTTTTCGTACATGAAATTTTCATGTGCAATTGTGAATTTCAAATGCTTATAAACCGAAAATGGGCATTAGTGGAAAGATCTCTGAGATACCCTTCAATTGATGTATAAAATGGAATACATAATATTTTTATTTGATTGAGAGACAGACTCCAATGTAATATGCTTTTCTTTTGACTTTTTCAACAAAAGTGACGTTATCTCTAAAATATATAAATTTTCTTTTTAAAGAAAATTTTCAAAAACTTTTCTTTTTATAGAAAATTTTTGAAAAATTCAAGAAATTGATTTTATAAAAATCTTTCAATAAATTTTCGGTAAATTTTCTTTTTATACACAACTTACGATAAATTTTATTTTTATAAAAAAAATTTTAGATAAATTTACTTTTTATCTCTAAAATTTTCTTTTAAATAAAAATTTTCAAGAAATTTTCTGTTTAATGATAATTTTCGAGAAATTTTCTGTTTTACGAAAATTTTCGAGAAATTTTCATTTTTATGAAAATTTTCGAGAAATATTCTTTTTAAAGAAAATTTCCGAGAAATTGATTCTACAAAAAATTTTCGATATTTTTTTAAGCTAAATTTTCGGTGAATTTTCTCTTTATACACAATTTTTTGATAAATTTTCTTTTAATAGAAAATTTTACATAAATTTTCTTTTAATAGAAAATTTTACATAAATTTTCTTTTTATAGAAAATTTTATTTTTATAGAAAATTTTCTTTTTATAGAGAATTTTAGATAAGTTTTCTTTTTATAGGAAATTTTAGATAAATTTTGTTTTTACAGAAAACTTTAAATACATTTTCTTTTTATAGTAAAATTTAGATAAATTTACTTTTTTTTTAATTTTCGTTAAATTTACTTTTTATAGAAAAATTTATATAAATTTACTTTTTATGGAAAATATGAGTTAAATTTACTTTTTATAGAAATTTGTTTTAAAATAAATTTTCGATATTTTTTTACTAAATTTTCGGTAAATATTTTGTACAAAATTTTCGATAATATTTTTAAACAAAATGTTCGATTATATTTTTTAACAGAATTTTCAATAATTGTTTTACTACAGGAAATTCTTCATAAATTTCCTTTTTATACAAAATTTTCGATAAATTTTCCTTTTATAGAAAATTTTTACGAATTTCTAATAATTTTTACAAAACTTTCTTTTTGTACAAAAATTTTGTTATATAATTTTTTTATAGAAATATGTAGAACGTTTTCCATAAATTTCTATTTCAAAAATTTTATTCCTTTAAAATAAATTTTAAAATAAAACTTTGTCTTGCCACGTTAATTATAGCTAACGATGTTAGAAGAAGATCCTTAACCTTCTAAAGTTTTTTTTTCTTAATTTCCTTAACAATTCTTTTCGATTATTTTAAATGTTGATAAGCTTCTAAATGACCCTTATATTTCTGAACATTTTAGGTTTTTCATTATTGTTGTTCTTTTTTTTGGAAAATTTAATAAATCTTTATGACCCATGTTACCTTAACCACAATTAAAATATGATTTTTTTCTGTTCTCCTTTTAACAAACCTTAAAAACAAATTTATTTAATCCTCTAACAAGATTTTGTCAAAAATGAAAACCACAACAATGTTCCAACTTAAGAAAATTTAATAAAAAAAATTGAAAAAAAAAATATATATTTGAGAATATTAGCCTTCGTCAAAAATACTTTGTAATTAATCACAGGCCAAGAGGCAATCAGGGATGTAGGACAAAAAAGTATAGAGAAAAAAAATAAAATAGAAAAGAAAAAGAATAACAACCCAAAAAACCCCAATTAACTTAATAAGCACTCTAACAAAACATAACCTAACAATGGCCTTCAACATAAAGATTCGAACTAAACGTTACTTACGAAGGCAAAAGACATTTTTCTTGTTGCACGAGTCTGGCCTTTTCTTTGCTTACCATTTTGCAAATGTAAAAGGAAGGTGATGGAGCTGATTGATTTACCACAATCAGCCACATTTACACTTTCTCTCTCACTGTAGCAAACGAACCAGCAATTACACAATGTGACACCGGAGATGAAGACAATGATGACATACAGCAGCCCGGCCCGACTGTTAGATAGACCTACAATCATACCAACAACAATACTGACTGACATCCATTTAAAAACATTTGTCAACGACGACACTGACGGACAGACAGACATACACACACACAATCAACATACTACAATACTTAGTAGACGAAGACGAATTTGAAGAAAAGTTTGGCAAACAGAGGAAGAGTATAATTTTTCAAACTTAAGAATTCGAGGTGGTTCATTAAAATTAAGCGACTGCTGCAGGGGAGGCCGTCAAGCAGGCAGATGGAAAATGCTAAAGAAATTGACACAAAAGAGAAGAGACAAGCTAGAAATATTTTTGACAATTAGATTGTGCCAAAAACTGTCAGTGGCAATTTTTGACAATTGTTAGGAACACGCCTTAAAATAACGCACACTTTCACTCATTCCTTCCGTCAACTAAGTACTAAACCAACAGTAACATTGCAAAACAATCGGTGTCATAGACTTTATACAAGTGGCTGTTGTGTTGGGTAAAGGAGAACTAAGCAGGTGACACCTTAAGGGTGTCATTTTAACTAATGTGTCAAATTTTGCTATTTTTCCCAATAGATACATGGATGTGGTTGATGTTGCTTGTAAACAATAACACAAGCAACACAATTGACAATATTATTAAACTGTTTTAAATAGAAGTGTGGCAACAACAGTAAGTAAAATCGATAGAAACACACACACACACACTGACACAAAAGCTTTAGAAAATGCAAAATCTAAAGGATCTAGAATGAAGGGTGGGTGGGATGTTGATTTGCCAGGCATGGCCTAACATAAATAAGGTTGTCGTTTTTACCACCTGTGTTGATAATGATGGTTGTGTTTTGGTTTGACTTATTTTTTTTCCTACAGATTTTTTTTCTTCTTCACCTTGTTAAAGATTTTGTTGTTACTTGTATATAAATTGCGGTTCAAGGTAAATGTTTCAATATGATTTAACATCCTTCTTGTTGTGTCATCTTCAACACAAAAGGTAAATTGCTTGTTTCGCTAAAGAAAATTATCAATGGAGCGTGTCATTGGATCTGAACTTTAAACATTCATCATTCATTTTATGCATGTCTGTCTACATATAGATACATATGTGAGTTTATTTGTTTGTTTGCTATACAATTGAAAATATTCACAGAAATGTGGAAAGTGAACAGTGGTTTACACGATTATATACATAAGTATAGGTTCATCCTGCAGAGGGCCCCCTAGGAGCATGTTACTTTTATGAAAAATCCTGATTTTGGTGGTATTACAATTCTGGAGAAAAACATGTGATGATAAAATTGATCTTCGACTTCTTTTACAATGATTTGATTAGCTGCAGTACTTGAGCAAGGTGCCGTTACATAGACAGACAGAACCATGTACGAATATTGCTGCCGGCTTGCATGATATAGAAGTTACGTTTCTAGGTGGTATTGCTGCCTCAACAGAAGCCATTCCATATGCGTAGCTGTGACGTGGTCAAAGTATAAGAAGTTGTAGTGCTTGAACAAAGTGCGTAAAAATGCACCGACAGAACCATGTACGATTGTCGCCGGTGTGCTTGATATTCAAAGGGGCAGTAGTGAGTCGTCAAAAAAGCTCTTCCTGTGAATGAAAAAAGACTAAAAAAACTTATACAACAGTTGCAATCCGATATATAAAAAAATCTTGACTTTTGGATGACAAATTAGATTGATGTTTCATTAACATATGATCGTAGCAAACTTAGTCAACAAACATTAGACAATCGACTATAAAGGTCAACGTATTGACTCAATATTTCCCCCCGGGGGTATGTTACCTTGGTGAGACATCCGCCTTGGTGTTATTGCAAGCCCGGGGTATAAAGAGGTGGCCAATACCTCCAATTGGTTACAGTCTACTGCTTGGCTTAGTTTTTGCATAGATTGCCAGAGGTCATACCAGTGCACCGCAAAATCTGGTACTACGGGTGGCCATTTGCCCGCAGGACTATGTCCTGGCTGGTCAGTTGGTTGAGGTTCCTTCGGGATCCACGTAGTGGCTGTGTGGCGTAAGTGGCGGTTAAAAGACTGATGCATGATACTAGTCAATATTTCGGGATAAGTTCGGTATTGTTGCCGTGAGGTTCGTTTGTTGTTGTGAGGTTCCCCGTCTACCTAATGAATGTGTCGTATGTTTTTCTCTTATGAATGTGTCGTATGAATGAGATGTGTGCTGGGTTGAATGATGATGGATGAAAGGTATCATATACATATGATACCATTGAATTTTCCTTCCTTGTCCAGATATGTTCAGGGTTTACCCTGTTCATATCAGAATTACCACAGTGTGTCGCTGTGAGTAAGAACAATGTCTTTGGCTTCTTGATGGTCGTACTCGGTCTACCGGTTACGTCTCTAGGTGCTGTTGCCGAATCAACAGAGGCCATCCAATGGTCAAGAGATTAAATAGCTCGAATACTCAAGCAAAGTACTTGTGCATCGACCGGTCAGAAAAAATGTACAAAAATTGCCACCGGCGTTCTTCATTGAAGAACAAAGGGGCGATGGTAGACCGTTCTCAAGTCTACCCAGTGGTTGAAAAAGACCACCGTGGGATAAGGCCGCCAAGGCAGGTGCTCACGTAAAGCTCTCGACATTCCTGACTTAATATTAAAAAAAAACATAAACATTTTAATGTTCACAATAAACTTAATATAAGGAACCCTTCTTATTATAGGAGCTCTTTCAGAACTTCTTTTCATTTTAATTTAAACTTATATATCCTAAAATAAAAACCACTGTGCAATAAAGGTACCTATAAACTTTTTATGTTGATGATTGCCACACTAAGTAGACAAGCCCCCCACAAACACAAAATCATTGAGAGAAGATGGTGGTGTGTGAAGAAAACTAGCTGGAAGTAAGGGAAGTTTATTAGGGTGCCAAAATGGAAAATTATGTTAAGAGGTAGTAGATATTTTGGATTTAGTATTCTATTCTTTGGCAATCATCTTAAAGGTATCATTGAATAATAAAATATAGTAATAATAATAGTAGCAAGTAAAGTAGTAGTAGTAGTAAAAATAAGCACTAGAGGAAAACAAACAAAATGTGCTGCTATGACAATCCTAATACTTGACACTATATTCATTTTCTTTTTCTAACATTTTTATTTTTGTATTTTCCTTAAGAAGCAGTAGACAAGGAAAAAAGTTATATTATTGGATGGAATCCTCCAATATAGTATATTGTTTGGAAAATTTGTAGCATCAAGAAAGACTTCAGCTTTTAACAAGAGCTTTCCAACAATAAAATAACAAGAAAAAACATATTAAGGTGTTTGTAAAGTGTAAGGTAAATCTGGGCTTTCTATGCAACAAAGTGTGAAAGAATGAGAAAGGGTTGATTTGTAGGTTGGCGTTAGTGTCGATGTTTTAAACGAACTAATATGCCATAACAAAGTTAACGTTGGTAGAAAGTATAAGAACAGATGACGAAGGTAAGCTTTCAACACCAGCAGCATTTTGAAGTGTTCCCTGCATAAACTCATTGTTGCAGCAATTTAAGAGAATTTGTGTAAGTATGTATGTGGAAATATTAAAAATTTAGAGTAGCAAGTAAAAGCCAGGCAAATGCATCCTTAAATAGACTTTCTTCATTTTTCGTCTTCTACTAAGTTGGCATTTTTCGGTATAAGGCGTTGTTATTCACTTATTGTTATGTTTCATCCAGCTTCTGCTACTTGGTACTTACTGCCTTACCGTACACATGCTGCAGTTATTCTTCTTGTTACTGTTTTCTTTAGCTTCTGTATGTTACTTTTAGTTGAAGAAAAGGGGGCCAGCAGTAGCAAAAAAAGTCTTTATACATCTGCTGTTGTTGCTTCTTTATAAATTTTTCAAATATTAATTTTATTTCTTACTTATTGTTGCTGTTGTTGTGTTTTTCCTTTTTTTTTGCGAGTTACTTTTTGTCAATTTGTTAAACTTAGCGTTAGTCTGCCACACATGAAGTTTCACTTAACTTTGCCATTTGTCTGTGTTAGTTACCACCCACCCACTAGTCTTTAGAGTGGTAAATTTGCACTTGGTAGACATAAAAATAAATTTTTAAAGTTTTTGGGTGGAAAATTTACAAGTTCAAACTACAATTGCTGTTGCTGCTGTTGGTGATGTTTCTACTGCTGCTGCTGTATGCAACATTAGGATAAAACATGATGAAAATTGAAAGGTTTAGATTGAAAAATTTAGTATAATGTTAAAGTTTGCTTTTATTTTTTAGTCGAGATTAAATTATGATTTAAATGTGAAATATGAAATTTGTTTTTGGGAAATTTATATACTGTATATTATTTTGTCTGAATTAGGTGTTTAAATTTTACATTATATATGATAATCTTTTGCTGTTCCATTAAACATGCTTTAAGTCTATGATAAAGCCTGACATAACCTTGTCCATCACTCTTCATTATGCTAGGATACGTTATAAAGCAATCTGAAGAAACATAATCTTTCGAATAACGACTCCAGAGAGATGTGACAAGTTCGACATGAAACATACATAAGAAGTAATGGACCGTTTGCAATTAAATCTCGTTATTAGAAAATCTGCAGAAAATTTTATATTTTACTTAACATCTTTACACGTGAAAATTACTGAAAAAAGACAGAAAAGGTGACAAAATAATTGGATCTGGAGGGGAGGTTACATCCGAGTTCTCATAAAATTAGCACAAAAAATCTATTATTTAAAGTTTAAACCAAAATCGCTGATGAAGTAGAGAACTAATGGAAATTATAGATTAATGATTTGATCATTAAAGGAGCTCATCAGAACCATCCAACATTCAGATGTTCTGATGTTTGGCGTAACTCCTATGAATAAGTAAAAATTTTAAGTTTATTATCACAACTTTTAAAGAAACAGATATTATTTGATATGTAATCGAAAGTTTTTTTATTCAGTGGTCCATTCATCAACTTTGTTCAAACTGGTTCAAAAACAAATAATATTTTATCGAAAAGTTTGATTTTCTCATCAACTCAAAAAAATTTTAAAAATTATATTTAGTTCATAATCAGTCTTTTGCTGATGCTATTACATTGTTTTTTTTTTTGCGAAATTTTTGACTTTGGTTCACTAAGAATTTCAAAATATTGCAAAATTTCACCATATATATTTGATATTATCTCGACAATATTAGTCTGAAAATATTTTGTTTATAATGTACATTAGGAATGAATTAATACGTCTTCTCTAAAGTATTACAAAAAAAAAAATAGATTTTCCCGAAATCCGGCGAGTTCAAATCGCAGGTACAGCTAAACTGTAAAATATATGGATCTAATTTTTTATCGTTTAACATCTTTATCTATTGTCCATAAATCCCCCTGATATCTATTAAAAATTTTTAAATTTGTTTAACAAAGTTTTTTTATCACATTTCGAATTCATGTGCTGTGAGACACGCTAATGGGAATTTGCTATATATTTTAATGTTTTCTAGCAATTTTAAAGTTCTTTTAAAGTTTTGTAGCAATTTTTATGTTTTATATCTTTTCAAAATGCTTGACCTGTGCACATTACGATTCTTTTACAATAAAGTTCAAAATGGCCAAATTTGGGCAAAAACTAAAAAAAAACATATTTTCCCCTTGTAAATGCACTTGGAAACTTCAGAGCCGTTATCCTGGCAGCCTAATTTTTTTGTAGGATATAGTTTTACAACACACAGAACAATTCTAGGAAAATTAACAAATTCGTTTTTTTAAGCACTCTAGTGTTTAGAAATTATTTCTAAAGGATAATTATTCCATTTTTACATTTAATTAAAATATTCAAATTAAAGCTTTACCGATTGCAATTACTTGTAATTGTCGATGAAGTTTTTTGAATTACAATTACTAGCAATTGTAGTTGAAGTTGTTTTTATAATTACTTGAAATTGATAACTTTTTTTTAATTCTTATTCATAATAATTGAAAATACTCAGTAATTGTAATTGCGAAACTTCAATTACAAATTATTGTAATTGGTTGTTGCTTAGTTATATATTATGAGTAATTGTAGTTTGTAATTGACTATGAAATGAACTACTTTATGTAATCACTACCCCCCAAAGCCTACTTGTTTATCAAAATTTACTTTATCAATCTCTTATTATTTATTATCAACTTTAATTTCTGTTGAAAGCCATTTAGACCGTAAAATTTATCTACTTAAGATAATATCAACACTATTTTTAATATTTTTAAAATATTTAAATTTAATTATATTGCAGAAAGCAATTGCTACTTAAGTATCCATATAAAACCAAAAAAAAAAAACTAGTAAATGTAGCAATTTTTTTTATATACACAAAAAATATGTTTATTCTAACTGTGTATATTATATAAAAACAAACTTCCTTTACATCCTGTTAAAATACTGCATGCAAAACTACCAAAAAAGCAAGGAAAACTCTAAAAAGCATGTATAGAAAAAGAGAACATACGAAATTTGAGGCTGTAACTTAAATAACTTTGTAACAATGTTATTTAAGTCATGCAGAAATGCAAAAAAAAAGGGAAACTAAAATGAAATACAATAAAAACTGCAACAAAACTCTTATAAAATTCCAAAAACCTAAAATACACATAAGCTGATATATACACACAACATTCTTAAATAAGAAAACACACACTCATTCATTCACTCACATGCATTTAAGCGTTATTTGAAAAATTTTAAAGTTCACTAACTGCTACTACTACTCGTACTAAACTATAGTGAAAAACGTACATATTACACATCCGGCAGTGTTCTTCCTCATATCCTCCTACAAAAACAGCAACAGAAACAAACAATGTTGCAAATTTTACAATGTTGTAGTAGTTGCATTTTTAAAAATCATCATTTTGTTGTTTCATTTAGTGGTTTTTCTAAGAGGGAAACATTTTTTTTGCCCAAAAAAAAAATCGGAAAAAAACTAACAAGAAACTCTCAAATACACACACTCACTTAAACTTATACCTAAACAAACTCATATTTATCCATAAATGTCAGATACTTGCCACATTTTTAGCTTGAGTTCATAGTTTCTATTGACCACAGGAATCCTTGTTTTTGCATTACAATACTTATGAAGAAGTGTATGTGTGCGTGTCTGTGTGTTGTTTTAGTTTTCTTTTTTGCTGCTTCTCTTGCCTGTATTCAAGTATTGAATTAAAAAAAAACTAAAACTTTACAATTCGAATTGTTTAAATTTGAAAATTGCCGATATAAAGTTGCAAAAGCAATTGGAAAAAAAAACTATTTTTGAAATGTGTACGTGAAGTGTTTGATATTAGAAACGGAAATGTGTTGAATCTTGTAATATGTACAACAACCACACTTAAATTCATACATGCAACACTTAACAGTTCTCCTTAAATGCATACATGTGTATGTTACTGTTGTTATCGGTTTTGCGTAAAATTCTTTAGCAAAGTGCAACAAATGATGTTTATTAGAATGTTCTTATTTTGTATTGTCTGTGAAAAAGCTATATGATTCTAGTTTCAAGTTTCTTTAAATTTTTTCCATTTACACTTCTGTTGCAATAAAAAAAAAAAAAGATAAGTTCGACCGCAACACTTTCAAGTGTATATGTATACATATTAAGAGAGTGATCCAAAATTGTTGTCACAAACATAAAAATGTTTCATTGTCAATTTTGACACAAATAAAAGTCCCAAATGTATGAAACGTATTCAAATTTATTATTATTCAGTAAAGTTATTCAATGGCAGCAACAAATTAATCGTTTGGCATAAAAATATGTAGTTGAAGTTAATTAATACTAAGACGGTCATATATTGTATCGTGTAATAAGCCGTTGCTAAATTTTTATATCCGATCAAAGTTATGAATCCCCTATTAAATTTAGAACTACAAAAAAATTATCTTCAGGGCTCGGGAGCTTCTTCAACCGAATGGAATTTTAGTTTAGAGTAGTTTTAATATAAAATATTTTATTTGAATTTTCATAGTTATATCTTGTCTTAATACTTCAATGTCCCTCTGTTTTTAAGTTCATGGGAAAAAATCCTTTTTGCTGTGTAATGTTAGATAGGAATTGAATTACGTACATGAGACTATAACAATGTATTGTTATGGTAAAACGTAAAAATCTCTTAAGAAAATATGAACAATATTATTATCGGCATTATAATGGTCTAAATAATAATTTAAAAATATTTTACACTGAGATTGTGTAAGAAAAATTACGAATGAATTAAAACTATATAAAAATTCTTTTCTGTTTATATCATAAGTTCCCGATCACTTTACGTTAAAAGTCTGTATCTAATTTGAATTAATAGAAGTATCTATGAACTAATAAAGAAGAATTTCTAAAATGATCGAAAAAGATCCTTCGTACATCTGCTTAATGAAGGCTCAGTAGTGCTTAGGTAAAATGTGGCATTTGAAAACGCTTTATCAGTAGGTGGGCCAAATGTGGAAACCTTTAAAACTAAAATTTGCCAGAAATATCCTAAAACTATATTAAAACTTAAATGCTTCCAATTATTGGGAACCAGTAAAAATTTAGAATCAAAATATTTTGAAACGATTAAAACTAAAATTTGCCAAAATTATCCAGAAAACTGTATTAAAACTTAAATGCTTCCACTTATTGGGAGCCGGTAAAAATTTAGAATCAAAATATTTAATAAGATCCTTTTCATGAGATACTCTTATCATACGACTCTGCAAATAGTAAACTCAAATAAATCAGGAAACGTTTTAGCGCCGAACTCTCATAGTTTACCCAGCAAAAACTCGGTAATGGGTAGTACTTCCCTAACCACTTACTTTTCAATGACTACTACTTCCCGTCAGCATTACTTAGAAGTACTCTAGTAATTACTTTCTTCTAATCTGATATAGAAGTACTTTATTTTCGGCTTTGTAATTTTGTTGGCACATTTTATTCAATTGCGTGTTAGAAATTGTGTTTCACAAAAAAGAAAACAAAATTAGTTTTGTATGTGAAAACCATTATTTGACGCGCAATAAAATAGCTAAGCATTGGTGCAGTGAGTAGAACATTTGACTGACAAACCGAAGTCCCTGGTTCGTATTCTAGCTGGCTCTTTTTATTATTAAAAATAAAACAACTTACTCAACAACTGTTTTGTAAGACAAATTGCAAGTACTTCTTTAACTCCCTATTTGTAAGCGAGCGTAGAAGTACTTGCCTCCAATGACATCACCGTGTTAAAATAATGACTCAAATTGCTAATAAAGAAGTAGTGCAAAGAGGTTTTATTAGCTTTTTAACTCATTACTTTTCAATGTAAGTTTTTCCTGGGTAGTTACAGCTTGGCTTGGTCAGTACTAAAATATTGTTAAAACTTCCGATCCGTTACAAATGTTATGAGAGATATCGAAAGAACTGGTCCTGAATGAAATCTCTCATTCAGGACCAGTTCTCGACCCAAAGTCGACAAAACAAATACCGGAATAATAAGTCAGTTGATCTTGAAGTTTAAGACTTAATTTGATCAGAAGTTAACAAGATTTGGAAATAATTACAGGCGATAACTTTAGTTAATTCTGGAACAGAAGGAATAACTGCAAAGTGCCAACTATAAAAATAATAAGAAGGTCAGTCTGAGAATCTACAAAAATGAGATAACAGGTTACGAGATCTGTTCCAGAATATTGATTTAGATTTTTATTAATAGCAATTATGACTGGTGTTAGCAATTCAAAATTATATGATATTGGGGCGAATTAAACTAATTAACAGATTTAAACAGTTCAACATATTATATTTTATTAATTACATAATATATTACTTTTAAGTCATTCCCCGACTAATTCAATATAATAATATAAATTATTATTTGAAAAGTAATTTATAGACTAAGTACAAGTCATTATTAATATATTAATGGAATAATACAAGGTGCATTGAAATAATTAAGTCGATGAATTGTTTAAGGTTTCTTTCTTAGAATAAATTTCTTATGCACATTTTTAATATTTATTAACATTTTTTTCAGTGTGGTACCAAGTGCAAGTGCCAAGAAAATAAATATCCTTTATAAATCCCTTAACAAAATACTTCAACTAAATAACAATCTGTTTTAAAAATAAATACAAAAAACAAATTCAATACTATTGGACCTAATGCTCTTCCGTAGAGAGCAAAAAAGTGGAAGAGGTAAAAGATCTTATAACCATTAAAACCATAAAAGATACTTAAAATCTATAAAAATATATATAAATATTTTTAGAAAAATAACAATCATCAACTTACAGGCAACAGACAGTAAATGTATTAATGGAGACAAAAGGAGTTACAGATAGGCAGACAGAAAAAAAACCTAGACAGTTAGTAATATTACCAAGTAAATTGTTTCCTGGTTTATTGTGTATATATTTTTGAATAAATATTGAAAGGATAATGAAAAGGAAATGCGAAATATTTCAATAGCCTCCCAAAAATAAAAAAAATAATACAAAAAGCAACAGCAGCATCATTATGAGGTTTTTCAATATACCACAATTTGTTGAAATGTATTCAAATTGGGGAACAAATGTAAAGAAACAAGTGCTACAATAAGAAGATAAATAAGGAAAAAGTATGCTTGATTCCATTTAAATCCGACAATAACAAAATCTGGGTGTGAAAGGGGAGTAGAAAGATATGAAGCAAGTGGGTAAGCGAATGAATCAGATGGTTTAGTAAATAATTTTGTTTTTGTTTTATGGAATTTGAGTATTTATTGTTTTCTCCAGCTTTATTATTTTGAAGTTGTTATTTCTCGTCTGTTATTGCCACATTCACACACATACCGTCTGTGTAACTAGCATAAGGAGGAACCAAAAAGACACAAAAAAATGTTGCTTTTTATTTTGCAAAACTTTACAACAATGACAATTTAGTCAAATGCTGTCAATTTGTGGTAGATTGTCACTAAATATCATATAACAATACAATAATGATAATATTAAATTACATTTCAATATAAAACAAACAACAAACGTAACGTAACGAAACGAAGCGGCAACTGCCACAGATATACAGCCGCCGCAGCCACAGCTATGACAACACCAATATAAATTTTTTGTCGTATTCTATTGTTTCATTTTACTTGTGTGTGAATCATGTGAATTATATTTATGCTGTTTTTGTGCATATTTTGGGAATTAACTAAAGTTACAAAAAACAAAAACTGAAAACAGGTATTTTTTGTCACATTCTTTGGTTAAAGTCTCAAATCCAAATGTTGTGTTTTTTATTTTCAGATTATTTTTAAATTAATCAAATGACTGTTGTTTGTACCCTTTATTGGGTTAATATGCTTACCGATACATTTTATAAAACATTCGAATATGTCAAAGCGACTGATCCATTACAAGTAAGGGGTTACTTCATTGAACAACAAGCTAAATTGTATTATATGTATGTCGACGGGATGGCAATCGGGTCAGTTATAATCTAGACTATAATGCAGCCTAAATGCGTTACTATACTCTAGTCTATAATCATAATTACATTACAGGTCAAGACTATAGTGTAGGTAACACTATAGTTCAGTTTATATTTTTGGGGCACAAGACAAGAAAAAAATCTAGTCTACAACTAATATCATACTCCATAGTCTAGTCTCTAGTCATGACTATTGTTCTATTTATAATCAAGACTTTAGGTTAGTCTTATGTATTATTATACTAAGTATGGTCAAGACTATAGTTCATATTAAAGACAAGACTTTAGTTCAGTCTATAGTCAAGTCTATAGTTTAGACTATAGTCAAGACTTAAATCCAGTCTAAAGTCAAGTCCATAGTCCAATCGGTAGTCCAGTCTAAAGTTTAGTCCATGGTCCAAACGGTAGTACAGTTTAAAGTCAGGTGCATAGTTCAATGTGTAGTCCAGTTTATGTCTGGACTATAGTCTTGACTGAACTACAGTCTAGTCTATATATACTATAGTTCAGTCTGTCAAAAATATAGTAAAGTTTATGGTCCATTTTATTGTTTTGACTATAGTCCATTCCATAGTCATGAATATAGTCCATTCTATAATCATGACTATTTATAGGCCATTCTATAATCCTGACTATCAATTGTCCATTCTATAGTCATGATTATAGTCCATTTCATAGTCACGACTACAGTCTTGGCTATGGTTCAGTCATAACTATAATACATTCAGTACATTCATAGTCAGAACTTCTCCAGTCATTGTTATAGTCCATGTTTTTAGTTTTTTTACAAGATAATTTTTCAAATATTTAGGGTGTTGAAGTTTCACTACTGCATGTAATTTAACTTTTTTCTCTTCGTATTTGTTCAATAAGCATAAACATAAAAATAATGAAATTATTGTGGTTTTCGATAAAAATGTTAAACAGGTGAAATTGTATATATGAATGTATGTATAAAAGAATCAATTAAGTAGAATAGTTGACTCCAGTCAAATTATGTAGAGTATTAAGTGCTTTTTGTTTTAAACTGAAATTACTTAAATAAAATCAATTAGAGATAGAACATTAACATTTTGCTGTCTTCTTGTTATGATCTCGGAAAAATGATTTTCTTGATCGTTTCCAAAGTTTTTACTTTTTCTGCAAAAACAAATGCTACTTATAATAAAAAAGTTAGATCTCTACTTAAAACAATTATTTTAACAAAACATTGTTATAGAAATTACACTTCAATATATGAATTATAACTGTAATTTCTACAAAACTAAATATTAAATACAAAAAAAGTAATACATGTAGTTTGCTGTTACCATTTCAAATTCCAGCATACATTGTAACAATAAATGGATTTACTCTTTTAAAAATTATAAAGTCACAAAACTAAATGTAACTCTATAAAATACCGCAGCACTTCATCGTAAAAAAAAAAAAAAAAAAAAAAAACAAACTTAACCGAGGTGCAGACCAATCACATTTAGTTGTGCTCACAACAAAAAGTACCGACTTCAAAATAATACTCGTCTCTTACTTCACTAACTATTGTACATTGTTTTATACAGTCGTCGTAGTTCAATCCAATCTTTTTAGATTAGCTGTCCCTAGAGGGATTTAAACGGCTTGTTGTTGTCTGCAACTCAAAAAGATGCAGCAGTTATTGAATATCAATTGATTTCTTCCATAAGGATGTTAGCGTCTGTCTCTCTTCGTTTGCTATCAATGTATAGACACACTAACATTAAGATAATGTATTATAAAATTAATAAAGATTATGATCGTGGAAAAAATACCCTTCTCAGTTCTTGTAGAATATTCAAATTTAGAAAATTCTTCGAAATTGTTTTACAATGGGATTTGATTCGAGAACACTAGGATTTAAAAACAGGATTTCCACAACAATGGAATCTGAATTCCGTAACGAACCTAATCGTATTTGGAAAAATATAGTCAACTTAATAACGATCATTTCAGCCGAAAAGTGTTTCGTCAAGAAGAAACTCTTTCGTTCTTATGCTGGTGTAGGGCACCAGTGACAGAATCTTCTTTAGAAACAACAACAACAAGAACAATGATAACAACAGCGGTGAAAAGCAACAGTAGAAATCAGCGTCTATTGAAAATGTAGAGATCTGTCACGGCAAAATGATTTTGGTCACAGGGTTTTGTAAAAATAGTGAATTACGCACATAAAACAATAAGACCAGTCAGCCAACTACACAGTAAACAGAATAAACATAATCTTAAACCAACAGCTATTTTCGTAACAACTTTTCTTTTTAGTTTTTTTTTTCCAGCAATTTCCCAATTCAAAGCCGGCAAAAGCTTATTACAGCATTTTTATACACTGAAGACTCTGTTCTTACAAGTTGACAGGTTTGACAGTTAGAACAACATATCACTATATAAAAATAAACCAGATTTTTGCTTAAAAAATCCATATAACAACAAGAATGAAAAACACCACAATATAGGAAAACAGTCAACAAAAAAAAAAAAAAAATCGAAGACAATAAACAGAAGACTATAATTTTTTAAGCAGTTGTATGTTTAAATGTGTTTTCAGTTTTATTTGATTTCTTGTTGTTGTTTTTTTTTGCAGGTTCTGAACCATAAATATCTTTTAGATATTATATTTGCTGGTGTTGAGTTTTATAAATAAAAGTGTTTGTTGCGGAGTGGGACAAAACAAAATAATAATAAGAATATGAAAAATAAAATAAAAAAAAATAAAAACAAACTGGTAAACTCCTTTTGGTGTTCAATATTATAGGCGGCAAATTCTTAAGGCTGTCAATAAGTATGCGTTTGATACAAACAATTAAAATGACATTTGTTGACACATGACAAGCGTCCTTTAAGACCTCGCTCGATTGTCCAATATGAAATGTCCGGAAGAGGGAAAAGTGCTAAGAAGAGGTAAATAAAAGCTGATTTTAACATTCAATGCGCCATTCAATGCTTGCAGATCATTAATGGAAAATTAATTGTATTTATTTTGATATTTTTTTTTTTTTGTTTTAAGAAGACAGCTGAGGTTTTAGCTCATAATCGGTTAAAAAATATAAGAGGGATTATAATGGGACACTTTTGAAAAATATTCAATTACTATTTTGGGTTTGTTATAAATAAAAGAGGAATTTTAAATTTCAATTTGATTTCAGAAATAATTAGAATACAAAGGTCTAATTAATAAACAAAATTTTATTTTATTTATAAACCTTTTATCAAATAAAATTTCATCTAAAATTCCGACCTGTAGAGTGCGCACAAGATGTACATGAATGGGCAGACAGACTAACGGATATAGCTAAATCAACTCAGAAAGTGATTCTGAGCCGATTGGAATATTTTAATGTGATTGTAGGACCCATATTTTTGGGTATTACAAGCATCAGCACAAACGTTTAATACACTTCCCTCTTTAACGATGTAGAGTATAAAAATATTGCTCTATTACTAGAGGTTATAGAACTGTAAAAGATATCCCATATCCCCATATTTTTAGATATTACAAGCATCAGCACAAACGTTTAATACACTCCTCCCTTTAATGGTGTAGGGTATAAAAATATTGCTCTATTACTAGAGGATATAGAACTGTAAAATATATCGTAAATTTCATTTTTTTAATGGCTCTGGGATCTCATCATAAAAAGTTTTCACATTCAATCCTATTCATGCCAATAATGTCATATTTCACTTATTTTAAAAAATAATAGTGATGAATTGGAAATTGTCTATGAAAAGAGTTTCTATTTAATAATTCTCGCTACATAACCATGCGAGTTAAAAATGACCAAATTGCTAAACTCTGCGACACAGAATGTCAGGAATTAACAGTCTGGAGGCTTACGCTGACTTACTCAAGAACATTGAACATACGTGCTTAAGTATATATGTTGTCGAAACCAGACATATGGTTTAGACAGTGAAATTCAGATCAGGAGGTCAGAATAGAGATTTTGGATTATGCAAAACTTGGTTATGTCGAATCTTATTGCTTTACTCGACCAATCCTCATGAAATTTAGAGATTAAAGTTCACATAAGACTTGTTTACATGGAATTTTATTGCTGTACTGGTTTTGAACCAGTTATGATTATTTTCCAGGGGACATTTGTTTCAGGGCTATTCGAAAACCTTGACCGATATTGTCCATTTTCAATTCCAAATAAACCTTACCTATGGTTACGTTTGTGTATCTCATCTCTCTCGCTTTTCATTCGAGCCCTATCATGCTTTCAACAGACAGATGAACATGTCTATATCGCCTTAAAATTTAATAAGGATCCGAAATATGTATACTTTTGTGGGTCTATGATCAATATTTAGATGTATTACAATCGGAATGACAAAATCAATATACCCCCCAAAATTTGTTGTGCTCTCCATTGAATTTCAAACATTTGACCTTGAGATCGATATGTTGTATATATTCTTGGATTAAGTTTTAAGTTTTGCTCAGTAGCAATCCTGTCTGATGAACTTGCAATTTCGTAAAACACTAATATTTGTAATAGATTCAGAATATAAGTACATTTTCCTAATCTTTTTAAATGTGGCGTGACACATAGGTATGATACTGAAATCAATGTCAAAATGACATTGATATCTTTGGTTTTTCACTATTACTCTTAGAATTTTACTTATTTACATGATGTTACAACAGTATTTATAGCGACGAATTCTAAAACAAAAATTATGCTTTCCCTTTCACGTACAAAACTAAACAGCTGAACTTTTTATGGGCATGACTTCACCACACACTTCATTTTGATAATGTTTGTGTTTTTGATGGATATCGCAGGACATTATCCTTCTTAGACATCAAATTCTAAAAAATTACGTATGTACTGTAGTTGTGAACTCAAAATAACGCTTTAAATCGAGAAAAATTAAAAATATCTTGAGACACCGGTGTCCCGTATACGTGAAAGTGCTTATAATCAAGAAATGTGCTATGATTAGCTTGAGTAACATACTTTTATATCATAACCCTCATATTCACAAACAACATTTTTATTTTATAAAAGGTTTATAAAACAAAATTTCCATACAAATTCTAATTTATAAACCATTAATAAAATAAAAATTTTGTTTGTGAATAAGGTAGTAAAATTTAATTTAAAGGCACGAAACATGTTACATCAGAAGTACCATTTACTAGCCCCCTAAAGTCACTTTAGTTTTTAATACCTTCGCACTAACTTAAAAAAAATATAGTATGAGGTTCTGGCCATAATTTATTTACAAATCTCTGCTTAATTTGTAACAATTTTATAACTTCTAATTATAATTGTAATCTTCTAAAGTTCCTGTCGTGATTGCCCCGTCAATTTGCCTCGATTCAGCATTAAATTACGAAATTGAAAAATCCAGAACCAAATGATACTAGAAACAAACAAAGCAACATAAACGAAGAAAAAACTTAAAGGACTTTTAAGAGAAGAGATATTATTTATGATTATGTTGCAACCATAAACTATATACTTTATAACATTTGGCCATAATTACACAATTTGAAAACAAACACAAAATTGAGGAAGAACATATAACAGCAACACATAAACTTTCTACAACATAGACATACACACTTATAAAGTGGCAGCCAAAAAGACCCTACACGATATTGCCACAAAGTGGTGATGAAAACAAAGAGCAGGGTGTGTATGTATCTATGTATGCGGATACAGCCAATTTTATTGAACACAAAATTCAATTTCAATATCAAAATGAAATTTTGTTGTTGTTGCTGTTGTTTGGTTTGTTATTTGTTGCCAAAGCATAAAAATGGTAGAATTGAAAAAGAATAAAAAAAAATAAAACGAACACACAATATGTATAATAAAACCTGAAAATGAAATCCAAAAAAAAAAAAAAAACAAAAACACTGTTGCCAATACCTTGTGCCACCAATATAAAATTTCGTAATAGCCACAGGATGAAACCATGGAATATGAGAATCATTTACTATGTTTTTTACACTCTCAAATGGTGTTTTATCCGCTGAATGCCATGCTGCTGTTATATTCGTTATTTTTTTATATCTATATACAATATTTTTTTGTTTTGTCATATTATTTTTCAATTCGATTGGATTCGCCTCAAGTTGTTTTAATTTTATTTTACAATTTAAGTTCGTTTGTTTGAATTTCAAAAATAAAGAAAAAATAAAGACAATAAAGTTTTCGCAAAATTAAAAAAATTTATAAAAAATACAATTGAAATCCAGCTCAACCTTAAGGAAAAAAACAACAACAACGGCATCAGGAAAACACCATCAACAACAACATGAACAGAAACATCAGCCACAAGAAGAGAGCTTTATAAAGTAACAGCAACCTGATGATTGTGATGTTGCTACTATTTAATATTCTTCGAAAGAAACAGAAAGGACCACTGTCACTGAGTTTAATAGTGATAACGCACAATGGGTTCAATTACATAACAAAAGGATAATTACATAGATTTATCTAATAAACAGAAATGTCTTTGCAAAGGAATAAAAATATCTTATTTTACCTGCTTTTAAATGAGAAGTTATTTTTCAAACCATAGTGCAACCAAATGACATGATGAAGTTGATAATAAAACCACTGTTTTTTCTTTTTCTCCTCTTTTTAATACAGAACTTTGTATCCCGTTGTTATAAGACTCGCTTGGTTTTCTTTTTCCCCTTTAACAGAGTTTCGTATGTTGTTCATTTCATTTTTAACTCATAAAAATTAATTTTCAATATAAAATTGTTCACAGCATTGAATAAAAAAATTTAATAGACCGTTTTAAATAATTTAATGATTTTTTGGTATTTTTTGTTTACATATTATCCAATTTTAAATATTTCGTTGTTGGCTACTGCAGTTGTTAGATTAAGTTAACATTTTGCATGTGGATTCAGGAATTTCAATTACTAGAAAGGATCTGATGATTATTCCAAAAAAAATATATATTTTTTTATTTTTTAAAATTAGAACTTCCAAAGAAGCGAAAAAGAAGTAGAATTTACTCCATGGAAGTACTGGGAAAAACTTGAAGAAGTAAGGTTTTAACACAGGCACAGGAGGGATGTCTTTTTATATGATTCCAAATTCACTACATCTAAAGTCATTCTCAAGAAGTAATTTTTATGTTCCTTTTTTTGAAGAAGCAAAATTGTAGTATTAGAAAGTAAAAATAATTTGAATCAAATAATAATAAAATAAATAAATAAATTGCACGCATTTATCAATTAATTCCAAAATTTATCAATTAATTCAAACAATTTAGGTACAAAATAATATTCCCATTTAAAAGAATTGATTCTTTTCGCATCTTTGGAAGTCATTTAAACACTAATTCGTTTCTAGGGGCACTGTAATTTCTTAATATGTATATACTTGGAATAGTGTCGAACCTTATTTGATTCTTAAATGATCTACCCATGTCCGTCTATCCGTCTAAGTCACTATAGAGACCACACAAATGGAATTTGAAAGAAAGTCGCAAACATATTTTATGGTGTTTCACTTAGATCTATTTCTATTCAGAAATTCATTTGAAATTTTATTGGACTTTATTTTATTGTGGATAAAAGGGATTCGTCATAGCCGAATATGGTCAAAAGAGACTTCATTTAGACTTAAACATTTCACAAAATTATGAGCTTGAAAGCCATGTTCGTAGGGTACAATTGTATTTCCCACAGACTTCGTTTTTGCGCCAAAAGAATGGTTGTTTTAATTTTTATCAAATTATTTTTAAAATTGTGATCTGTAGAGTACGCACATATAAGGACCTTTTCACAAAATGGACAGCCGAACAGACGGACAGACATATTTAAACCGACTTAGAAAGTTATTCTGCGACAAATACTTTTGGGTGTTACAAACATCAAAACAAACGTATAATACCCTCTCAACTATAGTTGGTGTAGAGTAAAAATAGAAGATTAGAGACGTATTCATAAAATGGACTAATAAGTTTAAAAATACATTTGACCTTCGAAAAATTGTATAACCTAAATATTTCTACCAAATTTCTTGACAACCGGTCCACAAATCAAACTTTTACTCGGGCTTTAGGCTACAAACACGGCCATAGAAATTTTAATTTACCCCACATTAAAAACTAAATTAATTCCTTCATTCACTCCCAAGCCTAAGATCGTGTTCAAACAACTACACCAACTATTCATCCAACTTCAAAATCAATTTCGAATTTTTACGCATAAACAAATACAAACATTGCAGAAATTTTTAAACTAAACACAACAGCATTTCGTTGTAAAAATAATGACAGCAATAATAAACGAATAAAATAAAAAGTAAGAGACCAGATGAAAAAGCGAACAACATGCAACATAACAACATAAAAATGTACGAAATCAAAAATTCATTAAATGGTAATAATTTGCAAATTGCAATAATTTAAATTTTCTCTGCTGGCAACCGAAAAAATCAAAAAATATCTGCAAACGGAAAACATTAAGATTTAAATACAACAACGAACAACAACTGCAACAAAAACATATGCAATACATAGCCACAGACAAATGCATGCAGCAGTGATATGATCGCACAAACCGATATACAAAAGTATCGGTAATGGAAGTGGTTTTAGTGAGAGTATAGGAAAAAAAATACGAGATGAACATAAAGAGGACCGTTTTGCAAAATTGAAATTCTGAACACAAATGTTACAGGCTGTATCAACGCCTTCTTTTTGTTTTTGTGGCAACATGCGTGGTATGGAAAAAAGTGTATGAATATTTCAACTTCTTCGTTTTTATTCTTTGTCTGTCTGTCTGATCATAAGGTCTGTCCAGCTGTTGGAATCTGCACTGGGAGAGTTAAATAAAGCAAGACACCAGAAAAAAACAACAAATGAATAAACGTATGAATCCAAAGATGATGATGATGGGGACGGCAATGATGATCAACCCATTGCTAGATAGCTGGCTGACTGTTTCGTGGTTGTTGTTTAGTTGGTTGGCATTTCGATGTGCAAGAAACGATTAACATTTGTAAAGATTTAATGAAATGAAATTTTCGCGATCACCTGTCAATATTACCTGCTGTGATCTTAAATATGGGCTCCATTCGACTTTTAAATGAAAACGACGACTACGACGATGTTGATGATGACGACGACTTCAATGTTGTTTGACTAACAGAGTTGCGTTGTTGCGTTGGTTGCATTTAGCTCAGTTGACTTGAGTTTTTGGCTGAATGGCTTGTTGGCTGGTAAAAAGACAAGTCACATGTTGTTTTGTTGCTGGAACTTCAAGATTCGTTGTTTCTTATTTTTTGTGTTTTTTGCAACTCAATGGGAGGCATACAACAAATATATTTCTTAAAAAAAAAACATTTCCCCACCATGTGTTTTTGTTTGTCGCTTGGTGGTGGTTGTTGGTCGTATAAATGTTTATTATACCGAGAGATTTGTGTTTGTGCCATAAGATTGTTAGGTTATTAAACAACCATTCTGAGAATTTATGGAACAACACTAAACCAACAACATTTCCACCAAATAAATGATCACGTTGTAGTTACTTTGTGTTTTTATTTTTTATTTTCGCAACTTTTTTTTCAAACCAATATTGGGCTGGTATAACAATATTAAAAATAAGATTTCAATTTTGGCAAACAATGTTGGTGGGGCTGCTTTTGAAATGGTTTCAAATTTCAATACTTATTTATTTTATCAAAGATTTCAATTTAACCCTTACAGGAATTAAAAAAAAAACTTTTAAACAAATCCATTCACTTTTTCTCTCTCGTAGAAATAATTAATTTGTCTTTATTTTTTTATTATTTAAAATGTTAGCACATCTTGAAAAATTTAGTTTTCTTCATTTTATAATCTTCATACACAATAGTTACATGGACAGTAATCGTTATTTGAATGTCGCTTAAGATAAGATTGTTCGTTCGTTCCGTATCAGACAGATTCATTTTGCAGCTGCAGACAACGTGTTGTTAAAGATCATGACATCATTTTCTCGCCAAATAAATAAATAAATGCCTTGATGTTTTTATTTTCGCAAAACAAAATCTTGTCGGTTTGTTTTTCTCTTCAATTCAGTTATTTGTTATTCTGGTCAAGCAATGCAAATTACATAAGTCCAACCTTTAGAATCAATTTGAGGCAATGTGGAATTTTAAAACGAAACAAGTTTTCTTATCAGTTTCACGGTTGCAGTTGCGATATCATTTACCGCCTGTTGCTGCCACATTGTGTAGCAGCAGCAATGGCCATAGCCACATATGCAGACACATTTCGTGATTTAATAAGTGCCGCCAAGCTTAAAGCAAACATCAGGAACGCTTAAACTCATATACACCTCACACATGGGCAATTTTTTTAAAGCAAAAAGAATAGTTATTATATTAATAAATAAAGATACGCGGACAGCCTTATAATTGTTTTGAAATATTGTGTATGAAATGAAACAGAATCTGAAAAGATAACCTTTATATATTCATGCTTTTATTCTTCATTTAAGATTTTGTTATTAATTCTATATTCTTCAAACCTCCTAACAAAAAGATCTGAAAATTGCCGGATATTTGGCCATTCCCAAGGCAAATAACCAACTCCTTAGAGATTAAATAGTTTACTTAATTCTTCGAGATCGACAGATCGATCCATACTTTTCCATAGACTGATCTGTTGCAAATGGCCTTATAACTTGTTGATGAAGAGAATTATTACTGGAAAACAGCTCCGGATCGATCAGAGCACAGATCATTCCGCAGATATTTCTTAAGTTGGCAAGTAACAATCTTTCTATTACATTTATTTATTTTCAACAAACAAACAAAAAAAGACTCATGAAAATAGAACTTCGCAAAGCATTAGGACAGGTTCAAAACCTTAAATGCCCTGAGCAAGAATCACGTAACTCATACACGAATCACAAAATGACTTTCTTACTAAAATATGGGAGTAAATGATCCACAACAGGGTCCTCTATAATGTAGGCTATGGACCATGTTCCAAGAAAAATTATCAAAACTCCATTAACGTTTGTAGTTTAATAGAATAGTTATGAATTCAATAATTTTTGCAAAGTTAATATTAAACTGAGATTTCAACTGTTTTAAAGTCCATATTAAAATTCTTGTTAATGGAGCACTGAGTAAGCGGAAAGATTAATAAATACAAAAAATAACTGTAGAGCCAGGATTAAAATAAAATATCTAGTTATTTACCCCAAAAGTAAGTACTTACACATTGCTTCAATATTACTTGCCTGCTTACCGGGTAAGTAAAGTTTTTCCTAGATTAGACTGTTAATATAAGGCTTTTATAGATAAAGTTTTAATATATGATTGATCAGGATATTTTCCCAAAATTTTCTTATTCGACATCGCAAATCTGTTCAAAATTTTGATCATTCCCCTGATATTACGGAACTAATTCTAAGTTTATCTACATCATGGCCAAAATTGTTTAACTTTAACAAGTCACAGTAATTTCAGCTGAACACTTTTATATACTTTTAAAACGCGCCACGCAAAAGTGCGTATTTTATGAACTGTAAAATACTTTTTAAAATTAAATTGCAATATTAAATTCAAAACAAGAGTATAGTATTGGAACTGTAGCTGGTCCATTGGATAGCCAGCCAGCTAGCAGACTGAATGACTGGCTGGCCGGCTGGCAGGCAGATATTTTAACAGTTTGGCCACTGATTATATTTCTGCAAAATTGTTGTTGTTGTTGGAGGACGTTACATCTACAATATGCGATAATATTATTGCATTAATGATTGCCATACACTGATACGTTTAGTAGACTGTATGAATGTTTATGCTAAAAAAATAAAACTACTAACACAACAACATAATTGTTGGATTTTAGTATAAAATACTGCTGCTATAGCAACAAAAATACTTTAGCTGAAAAAAAACCTGAAAAAAGTTAAACTTATAGTAGATTAAATACCATTGATAGGCTGCAAAAAGGCGGCAATCTTGTTAAAGTGTTAAATCATACACAATGAAAATTCAAAAAGGATCTGTGCTACAAGTTTGCTTTAAAACACACTTCACAGCAAAACTATGTCCACGGCAAACACGAATGGATATGTATATTAAGCAATTACTTGTTTCTCTAGATTTGTGACAGCTTTGAATATTTTTTTTCGTATTATAAACACTTGCATTCACTTTTTATTGCAACTAAACTGCAGTTTATTGGCCAAGTTAAGCTGTAAGTGGAATATAAAAAATTTTTGTTTTTTAATTTTTTCTTTGCTCTTTATTTTTATGCCCATTGTGTTGATGTGCTATATGTTGGTGTTATTTGAACTTATTCACACAAAATTCCCTTTTAATGGATTTTAAGTCTTTTGCCTGACATTTTGCCACTTATAAATGTCAAAATAAATATGTATTGATGTCTTGATTATAAACGAAATGTATGAAATATAACTTAAAGATATCCACAATCAGTTAAAGTGCAATGAATGTTATGGCAAATCAGTTTATGAGATTTATATATACGATAGGCAAAGTGTATTTTTCCTCTTTTCTTTTAATTTAAAGTTTATTATGTGTGCAAGGTTATCACACTAACGAATACCTGAAAAATGTGCTCAAAGTTAGGGAGAAGATAAGATATCACATCAGACACCCCTTGAGGTATTTTAGATGGACATAAGATCATGATTGCAATTACTAACAGTTTTTTTAGTTGTATTGTGTGTGTGATGAAGATGTGCAAAATTTCACCAATTATAATTATATCCTTAAGATATATATAATACATTTTGAATGTTAACTTTTACAATCAGTTATATTTTTTTACTTCTAATTAGCAATAAGAATCATTCCTGTGTCTGCTATTTATATACCAACCTATTAAGCATTACATATATTTTAATTTTGGGAATATGATTAAGCTATGTCCGTCTGTGTGGCCATCTGCCTGTTGGCTTAAATCTGTTTTCTGAAAACATCTGATATTTTTTTAATTAAAATTAAAATTAAAATTATTAAAATTAACAAAATCGATCTATAACCAAAAATGGCAAAACAACCTTTGAAAATATGGTCAATCCGTCTGTTCAACAGTTCTATGAGACAGGTTTCGAAATGTTTACTATTTATACCCTACACCTTTTTATTCGGGAGGGTATATTGGGTTTGTGCTGATGTTTCTAACATACAAAAATATTTGTCATATACCAATTGGCTTAGAATCATTTTGTGAATCGATTAAGCTGTGTCCGTCCGTCTGGTGGCTTTCCATGTAAACTTTGTGCACAAGGTACAGGCCGCAATTTTCAAGATAATTGGATGAAATTTTCCACACACACTTTCCTTTTCCAAGGATGAAGCCATTTGAAAATGGTTAAAATCGGTCCATTATTTTGACTAGCTCCCATACAACCGTACCTCCCAAATATGGCCTTTGGGTTCATGCTTAAGTTAAATGTTCTATAATGTCGACAAAAAAAGTTTTATAGAACTTTAAATGACACTGCCGATTGTAATTATCGGGCTTCATTTGACCCCCATAGCCCCCATACAAACTCCCCATCAAAAAATGACTTGAAGGTCAAGATTCACTTACAAACACTAATAACACTTTTAAATTCTACATAAATAACTTTGAAGTAGACTTAACTTCCCCTACCAACATTTGTAAGCATAGGGCCATATTTTCCTCTACTCCCCTTTGAGCCCTCTTGTAAAAAATCTTTTTTTTTTGCCAAAAATAAGTAAAAATATTCCGGAATAAAGTTAAAAGTCAAATCTTTAATTTTTTCAATAATCCCAATTTTTAACATACTGCATTCTGTAGGGTATAATTGCTCGGCTATGCCCGACTATACATTCATACTTGTTTAAATTAAAGTTGGACCATTAATAACGGAGATATGTACAAAATTCCGAATTGCCCAGATAACAGATAAAATTAGGGATTTAGACAATATTAAAATTTATGCTGAATCTCTCGCTATATACCAGTTTTAAATAAACTATTTGATGTCTAAACTAAAACTACTACTCCACCACAATTTCAACTAAAATCTTAAACGCAAAATATTAATATTTTTTCCCAAAATCCAAATTTACGTTTAACCATAAATACACTTGACCTTCATGTCTGGATTATACATATCGTTTGTTACATTCTTTAAATTACTATATAAATACACTACTTAAGGCCTTAAGGTAATTAAATACATATTTAGTTATGACTAACAAACATTTAAATTTTTGCTAATTGACTTAATTGCCTGTTTGTTATCTCGAAAATGCTAAAACTACTACTTCTACTTACAAACATATTTACTAAAAGCTACTTGTAGATACCTATTTACTATTTATTACAGTAATATTTATTAGAGCTCGAGCTAAAATAAACATGTTACTTTTAGTTGTTGTATTGTATGTCTGAAGTATATTTGATATCTTAATTAAACAAAATGATAAATTGAAATTTACAAAAGAAGCTGATGAGGGCCTAAATAAATAAGAAAAAAAGTAGTACTGAAAAGAGAGGCATTCATAAGCAACAAAAGCCAAAGAGAATTGCGATATTACAAAAATGTACGGATGGATGAATGAACAGACAAACGAACGAACGAGTGGTTGTTTGGTTAAATAGACAACAATCAACTGTAACAATAATAGTATTTACAACAAAGCATCTAGTATAACATGTTGTTTGTAAGTTGTATTTTTATTTACTTTGTGGGTTTTTATTATGGGTATTCACAAGTTTTTAAAAGGGTTTACTATTATGTCGCTAATATTGTCAAATTAATTTTTATTTATATTTCGGATATATGGATATTTTTATAGGAACTTTTATGAATAACGATTTCATTCAGTTGCTGATTACAACGACCTTTCCAACAAATTCGGAATATCAAGTATACTGCCTTACAGTGATTATGTTTACTTGCAAAAAGATACTGCTGATTGACAAAGTTAAGTACTTATGTGTAATCCTTGAGCGGAAATAAAGATTTAGGCACCCGACCCTATGTAGGAGAAATGTGGACTATGACACATTGGTTTTATAAAAAATGTAATTACCCTAATTCTATGTTATGCTTCAATAATCTTGGAAAAAAGTCTAATATCAATCTACTACCGGCAGTATAGCACACATGCTGCTTGGGTATAAGTTGTGTTTGGAAACGATGCTAGTTATTCCACCCATTGAAACATCATCAATGTATACTGGACTCATTAGATTACACATTAGGTGCAGGTGAAACACAGATCCCACATAGTCTAAGCGGATCATTAGAGCAAATACTCGTAGGAACAAATACTTGAAGACCTAGGAACTGAAATATACTACTACTTAATCAAAATTATAGCTTCTATGCAGAAGCTATAATGGAATGCGTAAATTGGATTATAATAAATATGGCGCCAACGAAGGTTATCATATTTACTGGTAGCCAGAATGCAATAAGTACGATATGAGATGATAAAATTACATCTAAGTTCGTATTGGATTGCATGAAAGCTTTACGAGAATAATCTTCCATAGGTGAGGTTTACAAGGGTATCAGGCCACACGGCTGTAGTCGGCATCTCGAAACATAGGAATAGAGGGTAGACAGCTCGAAACATGCAAAGCCACAAAGGCTGAAATAAAAACATGGGTGAGAGAATTCCATAAGGCCTCTTTGAAGAATGATACGATGAGTAGAACTACAAAGATCCTATGGAGTGATCCTAATGAGAGCGAGAAGAAAAATCTTCTGATGTTAGTATGATGGGGCTCAACAAAACAAAATTGGATGTGCCTGTTCAGACGATTGCAGAGCATGTGATGAGAGCAGTAAACCCCTAGAACACTTTCTATTTTTCTTTCAGGTATTCGTTGAAATTAGATCCAAATATCTTTTGAGTGATATTATTCTTGATATAACATTTCTCACACTGACTGGTAATTTCTTAAGATTTATGTCCAGGAAACTGAGTTTCTGAACATTTAAAGATATCAATATTTTCCTTTCTAAAAAGGAATTTATAACATTATCCTATTAAACTAATATTATTTAAATTTTAAATCTTTTTTGGCTACTTCTTCTTTTTTTAATTTTCTGTGAATTAAATAATTGTTAGAAAATGTCCCAGCAGTTCGACAAAGATAAAATGCATACGAAAAAGATAGTAATTTCCAATAATAGTTAACCACCTGGATGATTGTAATTCGTATGTTTTGGGTCATTGGTCACGAATGTACCCTTTGTAATCGATAATGAAGACAGTCGTCATTTTAGTGTCCTCTTTGTAAGCGGGAGCTTAATCTCTAGGTTACTGTCCTCAAGCCTAGAGATTATACTTCTAAGATTAGTTTTTTGCTAGTTTGAGTCAATTACGGGTCAATCGTCACAATATTGTCCTATAGTATTCTAGAAATTTTTAAATTTTAGTTCCATTAATATCTTACCACCTGCCTGTCTCTAATGCGTATGTTTTTGGTCTTTCGTCACAAATAAACTCTTTGTAATCGAGAATGAAGATAGTCGTCACTTTAGTGCCCCCTTTGTAAGCGAGAGCGGAGGGAATCGTCTCTTTATTGTCTCCAAGTAATCTAGAGATTAGACTCTTAAAAGATGTTTTCGTTTTATTAAACTTCCGAAAGTCGTTATTTTACCCATCTTTTGGAGAAATGATTGTTACTTTCTACTAATATGCCACCATCTGGTTGATACGTCCATGTCCTAGTTTTATAGCAAGAAAAGTAGCGCCAGTTAAATAGCTAGTAATGTGATTGACTTCCAAGAACCCATTTGGAGATTACCATCCTTTGACTATTTTTGACCGTCTTTTGACTGTCTATTTGTAAAGTGACGATTGAATTCCTCGTAAGACAAGCCCTACCACCCTAGCCACCTGACTACCCAGGTGGCTAAGGGCCACTACAAGTGGTAGGTTAAGTGGTTTGTTCGGGACTGTCTCGTCGAACTGCTGGGGTATAATTAGGTACACTCTCGTTTTTTAAAATACAGTGGTCATTAAACATAATTTATAATTGTATAATTTATATATGTAATTTCAAAAAATTATGTTTAGGTCAAAAGTTGCAACAAACTTAAGCCCTAAACTGTGCAACGTTCTAAAGCCGGAAGTAAAGCTACTCATTGATATTATTAAAGCACTGTTAGGTAAACGAATAAAGCTTTGGATAAAATTCACTGACTTGTACGCTTTAACAACTGACAGAGAATCTCGAATGCAATGTTCCGTGTAAGTGAGCATCGTTTTACAAAAACAACAACTGAGCTAATAAAATTAAAACAATTTTAAAACATTTCAATGAATGGATTTTTTTCATAAAATCCAGAGAATTACAAAGAGATTGAATGCATGTTTGGCATTCATTACGCAGTTTGTAAATTAAGCAGCAACAAAAATTCTAACGTCATACTGAAATTCTATGTATAAAATTTTGCCATTTAATATTATTATATCTGCCGCTGCGAATGCAGTGTAGGCTGTCGTTTGTTTATTTCATTATTCTACTAAATCAGAATCACGCGACAGAATAGAGTGTACGAGAATGTTTGGAGGAAATAAATGAAATGAAAATGGGTGGGTTACTATCGCATCTATGACAGACTGAGAGTCTTGTTCAACAGTTTGAAAATATAATATCAAATATTACTTCAATTTAGAATAAACAAGTGTTTAACGGTCAGTTTCGTTGGTGGTTGAGTGAACGCCAACCATTTCACGAACATAACTATTCTTTTATTTATAACTATTTTATATAATTTTTTCTGATGACGAATTTCAAAATATTCGTCATAAATATTGTTTACCAAAAGCCGGTAAAACATTTCAAAACAATACCTTAAAGTGTGCAGTTCATTCACCAGTTTTAAGTTTAAAAAAATATATATTTAAAAAAAAAACTTTTAAAAAATATACCACGCTGTATTAATATTTTGGGTTTTTTGTAATAAAAAATAAATGTTGTTTTCATAAAGTGGGCTACAAACAACTACTAGTACTAGTAAGAGTAGAGTACTTGCTAAAAATGTGTCAATATATTTAACAATGAACAAGTGTTAATTTTTAAATTATGAAAAAAAAAATACTAAAATAAATATTAAGTTTGTTTTTATTTTTATTATGGTTGTTTCAAGTCAAGCTTTTAAAATACAAAAAGAAAAGTTCTAGTACCGTAAATTTCAAAACTCATGACGTTGCTCTAGTTTAAGCTCATGTTTGCTACTCAAAGCATGTCGAAAAAATTCTCCATACTGCTGGCAGTTTCTATTACCATTCTGTTGCTGTTGGTAGTTGTGGTGATTGTAGTCACCGGGAGTTCATGTGCCGCTCTAAGAAATTGCGATTCATTTAAGCCCGTTTGTGCCACAAATAAATATGAACATCAATTCTTTTATAGCCAGTGTGATATGGTACGAGAAAATTGCATGACCGGAACAAGTAAGTGCTTGTAAAATCTAATGAATAGTGAATGATTTTGTTGTTTTTTTTTCTACGTAAAGTGTTCTTAGCTGTTTATTTTGTATTTTCTACCAATTTATTTACTGAGATTTAATCACATAATAATGTGAGTTATTAGGTGCTTAAATGAAATTTACTTTAAGTACGCAAAGAAAAAAATAATAATAATAATAAAATGGAAAATGTGTTATATATGAAATGTGCTGAATATGTATGTACGTTTGTTTGGGTGAAAGAATTTTTTCTTCATAAAATATAAATTATTAAAGTGAAATACTAAGAAAAAAAGTTTAGTGTTTCATGAAACTAATTGGCATATTTTGAAAAATTTTAAAATATTAGTCATTTGGATTTGAATTTTTAATTTATTACAAATTGATTTAACTTCGAAGCACGTTCAAATAATTTATACAAAAAAATAAATTAAAATATTTGTAGTAAATAAATTTGTATCTATTAAGCGCAATACAACAAAACATTTAACAATCTGCAATATCTCTAAACTTGGCGCGCTATATTTTTAAAACGTCATATCTTTATGGCCTTAAAATAAGTGACAATGAGTCATTAAAATAAATTTTAATACATATGTGATGTTTTTTTCGTTTTTAAATAATTTTTTTTTAATCAAAGTGATCGGTATTTAAATTAATTTAACAATTTAATTTATTTCTTAAAAACGTCCCATATTTTTACTGGTTCATATCTATATCTGTATATATAACAAGAGGTTATAGTCGGGCGAGGCCGACCATATAATACGCTACACCAGTATACGAATAAAATTTGATTTAGTTTTCATAATAATTCACACTGTTGAATTGTCCCTTGCCTCAGATATACTTAAGCCATTTATTGTTTTAAAAAATTGTGGATATTTAGGTAAAATTTTGACGGGGACTTTTTATAGGGTCATATAAGGCCCTATAATTATAAAGTTCATGAGGGTCATCAACGCTAGTACAGAACTTGGTTTTGTAGCTTTTTCTCGAAATACGAGTATATTAAACATAATTATGAACTTAAAAGCCCTATTTGACTGGTTCAGTTGTATGGGGCCTAGGTGAAATAATGGACCGATGTTAACTATTTGTAATAGGCTTTGTCTACAGTACCATAAAAGATCATGTGCCAAATTTCATTGAATTATCTCCAAAATTGCGACCAGTTTGTTGATTACAAAGTTTACAAGCCCTATTCGGAGGTTCAGTTGTTCAGAAAACTGGACCTATGTTAACCATTTTCAATAGGCTTCGTCTACGGTACCATAGAAGATCATGTGCCAAATTTCATTGAAATATCTCCAAAATTGTGACATGTTTTTTGTCGAAAAAAGACGAAAAGTCTAAGTCGACTATTTTGTTCCAAAAAAAGTCGATAACTCGACTATAGTCTATGAAAAAAGTCGAAAAGTCGGAAAGAGTCGAAAAGTCGAAAAAAGTTGAAAAGTCGAAAAAAGCCGAAAAGTCGGAAAATGTCGAAAAGTCGGAAAAAGTCGAAAAAAATTGGAAAAAGTCGAAAATAGTCGAAAAAAGTCGAAAATCGAAAGAAGTCGAAAAAAACTCAAAAAATTGCAACAAATAGAAAAAATATTAATAAAATAAAAAGTCAAAAAAGTCGGAAAAAGTCGAAAAATCGGAAAAAGTCGAAAAGTCGGAAAAAGTAAAAAAAAGTCAAAAATAGTCGAAAAGTCGGAAAAAGTAAAAAAAAGTCAAAAATAGTCGAAAAGTCGGAAAAAGTCAAAAAGTCTGCAAAAATCGAAAAGTCGGCAAAAGTCGACTATTTATATAATATTAAAAGTCGAAAAATTGACTTTTAATGAAATGAAAAAAGTCAAGCATAGAACCCTATTATATACTATTGAAAGGCTAAACTATTTTCTTAAAATTTTCACAACCTATACACAGAAAAAATTATCGGTAGTTTATTTTCAATTAACATGTTTTAATTTTCTTTATTTTTTATTTAAATAAATTTTTATTTGTCTTAATTATCTCGTTTATTTGAAACTGTTTAAAACTTAAGTGTAAAATTTTGATTAAATTTTTAATTAATTCAATTAATTTTTTAATTGATTGCAAAAAAATTTTCTGGCCTTCTTTTCTATTTTAGATTTATTTTTAATATTTTATTTTGAATTTTTGTGCTAGCAATTTTTATAATTCTTAAATAGTCAATAAAATTGTAGGCATATAATATTTAAGTTTCTTGACAATTTATGAAAAACTTTATATGTTAAATTGTGACAATAAAGTGATAATTTTTGTAAATGCTGAACGCATTGTTAAAGGTCTAGTATTCCTTTAACGTTGTGTGTAATCGATTAATAATTTGATTGCTTTAATCACCTTCTTAATTGATTTTTAAAAAAATTCTATATCAAACTGTTTAATTTATTTGATTAATAAATTAATAAAATATCAATTTCATATTTATTAAATATTTAACTTATACAATTAATGAATTAATCAATGTTAAATCTTGTTTCAATTATTGACATTAATTGTTCTGATTAATTCGTTATTTGGAAAAAAAATATAAATTTTTATTTTTTTACAAATTTGGTAATTGATATCATCATTTTGGTTATAGGTGCAAAACTTGCTTGATACAATTATTTTGATAATTAAAACTGAATTTTAGTTTTTTCTGTGTAGGAATAGGTAACAGAATGCTTTTTATTTTGAAATTTCAAGTGGGCAAAGAGTCACGCCCATATTAAGAAAATATTTAATCCGTATATTTGAGATAATATAACAGTTGGAGTCCTTAAACTTTGTAGGAGTATAGTGTGTCAATATCATCATTTAGGACAAACAAAATCATTTATTGGGAAAACTATTATATCTACACTCCTGAATTTTTGCATGAATATCTAAAATATTTCTTTTAAACATTTTGGAGGAAAAAGAACGAACTTTCATCGGGGGCGAACTTGAAGCCCCCATATGAATAAAATAGAAAAATTCGTATATCTAAGAAACTATTAGAGCAAGAATCTTCAAATTTTACTTGATGAACATTGACATTCATCTGAACGTTTAGAATATAATGGACTGACTTTCAGTTGGGGATTGACACCTCCCATAAAATTAAATACATAAATACAATATTTCGTTTATCTGGGAAACTAATAGAATTCGATTTTTCAAATTTTTTATTAATTGCATTAATATTCTTCTGTTAACAAAAAAATTTCTACAACAGGACTTATATTTTTGTAAGAATAAATATGAGTATATTCTTATATATTTGGGTAAAGGAGTTTCTGTAGAATAAAATCTAGAATATTTTACATAACAATTTGGTCAAAAGCCTCATTTCGGGGGTACGGATGCATAATATCCTCGCAACTATATTGGTGTAGGGTGTAAATAATGTGTGTTTGTTTTTCTGAATGTATGCTTATTTGAAGTCTATTTATGAAAAATTATTATAAAAAGATGTTTTTATTATTTTATAAAAAAGAAATTTACTGGAAATTGTCTATGAGAAGATTTAATTAATTTCTTAATGAAATCTCCTTCTCATTTTAACTTTTAAAGCTTCCGGTGCCACTGTATAATTCACTTAGCAATAAATAATATAATATATTTTTTTCTATTATCAAGTTTGTTATTATTAATTAGAATAAAATTTTTTAAAATTTATTTCATGGTAATTTATTTAAAATTTATATTTTTCTTTACAGACTGGAAACGTGATCATTTTTCACATTGCAATGTAAATAGCTAAATTATGTTAAATGCTACCACAAATAACCTTTTTCGCAATTAGTATTATATTTAAAAAATACATATTTATAAATACATAATAGAACTTTGTATATAATTTTAGTTTAAATTAGTTTTAAATATACTACCAAACAAATGCCTTTATTATTAATATGCCAAATAAGCAAAGTCAATTGTATTCTAAATAAACTAAAATATAAATTTAATAATTTTTTTTATAAACTAAATATTTGTTTGAAATTTAAACTAAAAAACTAAATGTTAAATGCAGCTGTACTAAGTATGTATTATATGTTGCAGACCCCGCACTTAGTAGTTGGTTTTAGTGAACATAATTACAAATGTATTAAATTTTTTTGTTGAAAATTATTTTTTAATCATATAACTTGGTTATTTATGATTTCGTATGTATTTAAATATATGAACATAGGAGTACTTTTAATAACGGAAGTTCTTTAATTTAAAAATATTCTATAAAATTTTATGTTCATTTCCGCTTGTAGCCAAAAAAAAACATACACAAAAACTCTAAATTAATACTTTAAAATTGGTTACATAAATGTAATTCATGTGTGCAGGTTTTAAGCAGTAGCTGGATTTATATCTATTTTATATGCTGAAAAAAAGTGTAACAAATTCTCCCCCTTTACTTGGATTTTTTATTCAATGTTATACATTTTTCCTCAATAATTACAACATTTTGTGAAATGGTTTTATGCATTCGTTCATACATTCATTATTCATCATCATTGTCATCATCATATAATTCTGTGATGGCATTTTTTCGAGTATTATTATTAATAATATGCGTTAAATAATGGAATATGCATAAGCGCAAACAAACAAAAAATTTGTATCTGTTGTTTAAATATTTATTTACTTTTTTTCATGTTTACCAATACTTAACAGCTTATTAAAAAATTTATTAATAAAAATAATAAAAGTAGTGGAGAAAAAGTATGAATTAAATAAAAAAGAAATATAAACTATTTGAAATGAAATAATATTATTGTCAAATAAACATTGGGCACAACAAAAGTAAATATTTGATCATCCATAGATTTGCATAGACAGAAGCAATAAGTTAACACGTTTGTAATAATAATACAAAATATGGAAGATAATGTGAATAGAAATACGTATTATAGGATCACATGTCCAATTAGTCGAAAAGGTAGTCAATAGATCGTCAGCCCGAAGACTAGCTAAAAGAGTAGTTCATTGAACATAGACTAGACTATTAATATGATTAGACTATGACTAGACAATAAATAGACAATGACTTGACGCTAAATAGACAATGACTACACAATGACTAGACTATGACTAGACTATGACTAGACTATGACTAGACTATGACTAGACTATGACTAGACTATGACTAGACTATGACTAGACTATGACTAGACTATGACTAGACTATGACTAGACTATGACTAGACTATGACTAGACTATGACTAGACTATGACTAGACTATGACTAGACTATGACTAGACTATGACTAGACTATGACTAGACTATGACTAGACTATGACTAAACTATGACTAGACTATGACTAGACTACTACATTGTTCAATAGACGAATAGAATATCGCTTAAATATCCCTTAAATAAGTCCCAAGACTAATCCAGTACTAGTTTTAAAGTTTAGTCAATGGACTATTCTAAGATTGGTAGACAAATACAAATATACCAATAACATATGGTACTTATAAAAACATCATCCAATTCATTATGATCTTGAACTCGCTTTAATTGCATTTGTTACTAAAAAAATGTAAAATCAAATTGTATCTAATCTTCTTTTCATTCATTTATTTAAACAATAAAGTGTTAAATCCATTTCTATTAAACTGGCTTAACTTTTGAACATGCTATTTACTCTATTGTCTATGTAAATATTAAGCCATAAAAATAATCAAAACGAAAACAAATTAATTCATATTATTAAATTAATTTCTAGATAAATATATAAATATTGTATAATTTTTTTTTCTGGCTGCAACAACTACCCAACTGAGATAAACCATCATCATTTATGATGATTGCAACACACTCAACACGGAAAATTGCCTTAAACAAGAGGCTGCACGTTAAAGAGTAGTGACCCCCATAGTTTTTCCTAACTGATGATTTTTAAAGTGTCGCAAATAAACAATATACATAAATAAAATATTTACAAAAAAGTGTGTGTATATTATTATTTTTACTTTTTTATTTTGTACCTACACACACACATTTGTAGTGGCACAATAATAAAAAAATCAAATATAAATAAAATAAATAAATCATAAATTGCATATAAAAGTGTCTGTGTGAATGCATTTATTCACTAGATAGATTTATACAATTTACATACGAGCACATAAATAAATATGATGGTATTTTTTAATATTTATTTAATACTCGTTTAAAAGTAAACAAAAAGTATGCTAAATTTTTAAGTGTTTGGAGCTGAGATCATAAATATGACAACTGATTGAGTTTGAACTCTAAAAGTTCGGTTGCAGTTAGTGAGTAGTGATAAATGAAATACACTTGACGCGAGTCTAGTTGTTGCATGAATGAACATATGATTGTTATAAAGTTAAATACGAATTATATTAATTGAATTTCTAGTTAATAACTGCAGTTTGAAGTGATAGAATTTTTAATGGTTAGTAGAAGGAAGGTTACATACCTTCCTTTTACTAACCATTAAAAAGTCTGTAGGATAGACTATAGGCTAGCATATAGACTCGACTATAGACTATGCTATTGCCTAGACTATAGTGTAGACTATAGACTAGTCTGTAGACTACACTATAGACTAGACTATAGACTAAACTATAGACTAAACTATACACTAGACTATACAATAGACTAAACTTTATAATGCAAAATCATAATAAATCTAAAACACAAAGAGTGTAAAATTGAAAACAAAACAAATAAAAAGTAATATGTATGCCCACCATTTAAACAGATGGGGGTATATTGATTTTGTCATTCCGTTTGTAACACATCCTAATGTTGATCATAGACCCCCAAAAGTATATATATTCGGAATCCTTACTAAATTCTAAGACGATCTAGCCATATCTGTTTGTCTGTTAAAAGCACAATAGAGGTTAGGTTTGTTTGGTGTTGAAAATATACAATATCGGTCCACATTTTCGCATACCCCACAAGCAAATGAACAGATTTTATAATTGCGATTAAATTTTCAAACCAATTTTATAAGGATCGGTCTATAATTGATCCTATTTCTCATATATGGTTTCCATTCCAAAAAATGGGAGCTTTGTTGGTGGTTACATAAGATTCGGCATAGTAGAATATAGCGCTCTTACTTGTTATTACTACAACTATAACAAGTAACTGTAAAAGAAAACAAAAAAAAAAAAAACAATTTGAAAGATGAATTTGTATGCTAGTAACTACAAGATGATGAAAATGAAAATGTTTTTTTGCTTATTGTAAGTTAACAACAACTAAAAGGGATGTTGTTGATGGTGATGGGCAAGAAGATGATGAACGTTGCAAATGATGAAAAAGTTTCATTTAAAATTTGTTGCTATTGTTTTATTGAAAATCTTAAGGAACACTAATACATAGTTTTTGTGTAAGTTTTTTTTGTATTTTCCTCGTACATAAAATATTACTTTTATTCTTTATCATTTGTTCTTTTCTTTATTCATAGAACGAACTGTTTTTTATTATTCATAATTTCAAATAGACTGTAAAAAGAATGCTTCTAGACAGAAGAGCTTTTTCTGCAGATTTGTCTATAGGTAAAATTAGCAGCAGTGACTTTTGCTACAAAAAAAACTTTATTTGGTTGCAATATTAAAGGTTCTTCTTCTATTTCTTGTTATTATAAATTCCACAATTCCTCAATGATTTTGTTGCAATTCTTATTTTTTTAATTTATTTTTGGTTATTTGTATAAATAGGTTGGCTGCTGTTGGCTCTCTAAACTCTGCTGTATGGTACTTCTATTCTAGTATGTACTTCTAAATGAAAGTCTGTTTTATGTAGCATTTCTACATTTAAACTATGATTATAATTACTGTAGAATTTGAAAGCGTTTAGTTTATATAATCTTAATAAAAATACCTGTAAAATAGTAAACGATTTGTTTATATATTTTTTCCAAATAGTAATTTTACTTAATAATCACAAAAAAAAAAACATTTAAAATATAATAAATTGTTAAATGCAAGTAAAATGTACAATTCTTACAAACAAAATGAACAATTTTTCTTTGTGATAAGTTAATGGCATAAATAATGGTCTTTGAATATTCACAAAACAAAATTATTGTTGTTATAATAAACTAAAGTATTAAAAGAAAATTTATTCATACTAAAATAACAAAAAATAACTTATAAACAATTAGTATAATAGATAAAAAAAACCAACATTTACATGTTACAAACATGTAAATTAATGCAGTAATAAGAAATATTTTTTAAGAGAAAATTTCCAAGAAAGAAAATTTATGGCTAAAGAATGTGCTTAAAATAAAAATTATAGTCTAGTCTATAGTCTATAGTCTAGTCTATAGTCTAGTCTATAGTCTAGTCTATAGTCTAGTCTATAGTCTAGTCTATAGTCTAGTCTATAGTCTAGTCTATAGTCTAGTCTATAGTCTAGTCTATAGTCTAGTCTATAGTCTAGTCTATAGTCTAGTCTATAGTCTAGTCTATAGTCTAGTCTATAGTCTAGTCTATAGTCTAATCTATAGTCTAATCTATAGTCTAATCTATAGTCTAGTCTATAGTCTTGTCTATAGTCTAGTCTATAGTCTAGTCTATAGTCTAGTCTATAGTCTAGTCTAGTCTAGTCTATTGTCCAGTTAATAGTCAAGTCTGTTGTCTAGTTTATAATGTAGCCAAGTCTTTAGTCTAGTCTACAGTCTATTCTAACGAAAACAATTCTAATTATTTCATCATTATTAACATTAAAATAAAATGAATACCAAAAACTCATCAAACACACCTGTCCTTTAAAAAAATACACTTATCGCCTCACACAACATTTCTTTTCGAAAAGCCAAAAGCCATAGAAATTTAATACGTAAAGTCTCACAACATAGAGGTAGGTAGGTGGTGGTAGCCAAAAATAACAATTGCAAAATCGAAAAAATGTTGAAATGTTAAATATTGTGGGCCAAACATAACACTACATTATCAGTAGTTATGTAATAAAAAGCTAATATTCCGCATATTGCATCATATGAATTTACGTGCAATACCTCAAACATATGGTGGGTCTTCATGGAAAGAGAAACAAAACTGCAAAAGGAATAAACCATAAAAGAAGGCGCATTGAAGCACAATATGAGAAATAAAACGTGAGATTGTTTAAGGAAGATATCAAAATTTATATGTATTTATATAGAGAGTATTATAGAGTTTTTTCTGCTGTTGTTCCGGAACCTCTAACACTTATGCGCTAATAAAATTCAAAATATTGGCTTTAGATATTTAAACTTTTTAGCTCAGAAGGGGTCAAAACGAGACAGGCAAATGGGTCATACAACAATTGATAAAGGAAAGCAACTACAAAAGCTTAGATTTGTTAAGAAACCAGGGTAAATATAAAAATTATTTAATAAATTTATTAATATATGTTATTTAATATATTTGTTAATTTAAGTGATTGTAAAATATTTTTATATAAATTACTAACAGCTTTTTGGGTTAATTTACAAAATATAATTTTGTTTATTTTTTTCTCAAGTTTTCTTTGTTTTTAGTAGGATTATCAATAAATTGCATCGTATAAGTTTCCTTGCCACAATGGACAGAAAAAAATATTGATCATTGCAGTAAGCATGAAAGCAGTTAAAAGTATAAAAAGTATTGGATTCTTTTTTTTACCAGCAGCACCCGCAGCTTTAAGAAAACTTAACAAATGCTGTTAAATATTGTTGGCAATTTAGGCGCCACATTTTAACTAAAGAAAACACAGTTTGGGTCTTTTTTTACATAATTGTTTGGCATTTCGGATAAGTACACTATGGGAAGAAATTTTTAGAAATTCGGTATAGAGCTTTTTAGTGATAACACCTTTTTAAGTTTAAGAACTATAGGATGTAAACGTGTAGTAAAAGAACTTTTATATAAAAAATTAAAAGCTTTTCAATGCAAAAAAAGCTTTTTTATGTAATTAAGTATATAAAAAATTAAAAGCTTTTCAATGCAAAAAAGCTTTTTTATTTAATTAAGTATGAACGATTATAGTATAAAATCTATTTTATTACATTAAAGGGTTATGGTTAGGGTAAAAGAGCTTTTAAGTGTAGTAAGTAAGCTTTAAGTGTCGTTTTCATTGAAAAAGTTCTTTCGAGTAAATGGATTTGTGGTAACAGCGATATTAAGTTTAAACTTTAACTAAATGAGATTGTTAGTACAAAACCTTTTTCTTAATAAAAAAAAAGCTTTTTAAGAAATAAGTTTACTACAAAGTTTATTAAAAGCATTTATTTTGTAAAATAAAACTTTTTTTATTTAGTAAAGTAAAAACAGTAAAAGTAAAGTGCTTTTAAGGGTATAACACTACATAGAAAATGAGCCTTTTAGTGTAAAAACTTTTTCAGTAAGGAAGCTTTAAAAATCTTTTTTTTTTAAAAAATAAACATTAATTAGCGTTTATTAAAAAAGCTTTGATGCATAAAAAGTTTTAATGTATGAAGCTTTTTTATTTAAACCAGACACGCTGCTAGTAGATGAGAATTTAAACAGTTGAAAACCTGCAGTAAACTCTCGGTTATTTCACGCATTTTCACTATTCTCCCCATAGTGCAGTACCAAGTTTGTATTTCTAACTATACTTTACAAATTCAAATTAAAATTATTATTTGAATGGTTATTTTAAAACTACTACTGCTACTACTTTTTAATTTCTTTCCTAATTCATTGGAACAGGCCACGCATGCATATAAATAAACTCAGTCTTTCCAAATGGAAATTGTTTAGTTTTCTTTGTAAACCATGCTGTTTTTGATACCATAGAAGCTGTTCATTTTTTTTAATGTATGTAATATTTCAAAAAGCATACACACTTAAATTAAATTTATACATAACAATTGCCAGCATAATTGGTTTAGTTATTCAATTATGGTTTCAATTAAATTTTTCTTTCTTAAGGAAAAATTATGCAAAATAATGTTTGCTTGCTGGCAATCTGTAAATGGTTTTCTTATGTTGAATTTTATACAATTGTAAAAAAATACAAATCACTTGACCAGTTTATCTAACTATTGACTCGATAATTGAGTCATGATGATGAAAAGCATTAAATTTAAATAAATGGACCATTATTGTTTGTGGCCATATGCTGCATGCAACAACAGTTTTGTATAGTATGCACTATAGTAAATAATAGTACTTCAAACTAAACTAAACTAACAATTGATTGACAGTGCAAGTACCGTAGAATACTTGTAAATACAATTTGTATTATACACTTATTGTTGTTGCATAAATTGTAAAAATAATAAGAAAAAAAACAACAAATTCTCAATAGCAAAAAGTAACATCTCATCATTATTAACAATAGTTGCTGCAACCGCATCATCGGTAGCATCATCATGAGTAACAGTAATCTCGTCATATGCTTCAGCTATTGAGTGATGCTGTTGTGTAGTAGTAGCAGCAACTGAAGTTTGTAGTTGCTGTTGTGGTGGCAGCAATTGTAAGATTCTTAACATCATTTTCATTGTCAATTGTTTAAGTGTTGCTGCTTATGTTGCAATTCTTTCTGTGTTTTATTGTTGTGTATTTTTTTATAATAAACGATGTTGCACAAAGTCCACTTATATATTGACTATGACTATGAAGTATTAAATGTTAAAATAACAGAAGTATTTATGTAATTTACAGTGTGAAGAAATGTTTTATTATTTGATTAAAATAAATTCTAAGAATAAAAGAAGCGAAAGCTTTTTTAAAGAAAAAGCTTTTTCTTTAGTTCCAAAAAGCTTAACTCGCATAAAACTTTTTTAAAGCTTTTTATTAAAATCTTTTAAGAATAAATAAGTTAACTTTCCAAAAACTCTTTTAATCGAAAAATCATTTTAATCATTTTAATCGATATTTTGGTTCAAATAAATTTTTTTAGCAAATATTTGTACTAAAGCTTTTTATGGAGAAATTAAACAAAAAAGTAGTTTTAATAAAATTGTATTAAAAGTTTAACACAAAAGTTTATTTAAAGAAAACAAGAATATGTTATGAGCTTATTTTAAGCTAAAGCCTATTTTGTTTTCCTTTACACAAAATTTTATTTTTAGTCAAAAATTTTCAAATAATTTAGTAAAATTTTTTCTAAACTTTTGCAACACAAAACTTTTGAACAAAAAGTTATTTTAGTGAAAAGTATTTTGAAAAAAAAACTATTTTTATTAATGAAAAGCTTTATAATGGAAAAAAGAACATCTTAATGTAAAGACTTTCTAATAAAATTCCTAATAAATTACAAAGATTGATAAAAAGAACATCTTAATGTAAAGACTTTCTAATAAAATTCCTAATGAATTACAAAGATTGATAAAAAGTTTTCTAAGCTTTTGCAATATAAAACTTTTGAACAAATAGTTATTTTAGTGAAAAGCTTTTTGAAAAATCTATTTTTGTTAATGAAAAGTTTTATAATGCAAATAAGAAGTTCTTAATATAAAGACATTCTAATGGAATTCTCCATAAATTAAAATGTTTGCTTAACACAAAACATTATTATTTCTAAAACTCTTTACAATTAAACAGCAATATGCTCCACTGTACCTTAAAATTCAACTATAAATATAATTTAAATTTTTCCCCAAGCCAAAAGTATAAGAAAAATAAAGAATTAAAATTCAATTGCTTGCCATTAGGGTGTTCTCTTGTACCCTCTGCTATAACATGCTGTTAATGTTCACTACACCGTTGGCCAATGGAATTGAATAAGTACATTGCTGCATTGCAAAATATAAAATCAGCACAGAAAAAAAAACCAGCAACCACACCATCATCATTACAATCTACTCATAAAACAAGTGATAAGAAAATGATCCAGAAAAAAAAAAACAAATTTAGAAAAACACTACCACCACAAAATTTACAGTTTATCAGTAACTAAAATCTTCATAAATGAAGCAAACAACTCAAATTCAAAACTTATCTGTGTATAAAAACTACAAGGAAATCTATCAAATACACATCAATGATGTTAAAGTTAAACACACACTAACTCAATGATGCACCATAAACTCTATACAGACATCACCAACAGACTAAGAACAAAAAGAAAAGAAGAACGACGAAGGAACAAACCTCTATAGATTGTTAAATGGATCCAAGAGATTTTTCATGGATGGTTATGGTATGTCCTTGTGTTTAACAATTTTAATCGAAAATCTTATCATCAGCTCTATTTTCATGTTCATTTCAATGATTACTTTATAGCAGCTATGAAGTACATACTGCATACATACTACACACTCAACAATTCAAATACATACTAATGATATTTCTATATAAGAGTAAATTAATTTTAATTTTTTTTTCTATACATGTTTTTTTTGGTATGTATGTATGTATGTAATGGGTATTGTGCGAAATCCTGTTGCCAAATTGTGTTAGTTTATTACTTGTATTGAAAATGAAATTACTTAAACTTTACTATTACGATATCTATTTATCTATTGATAGATTTTTTCTATAATAAAATTTTTTACAAGCTTTTTTTTCAATAAGTAGTTTATGTAGAGTGCAATGCGCTAGTTAGATATTTTTGTTGATGTTTCTTTGCCAATATTTTTTATTTAATACCTTCCTGTATTTTCTTGTATTGATAAAACAAAATCAGTTGTGTGTTACGGTTTTGATGTAGTTATAGTTTATCTGATGGATATGCTTGAAAGGATTTTAGACAAGATTTTTTATGGGATAAAAAAAAATAATTTTGTGATTGAAATAAAGTGATTGTTAAATTAATTGTTAGGTCTTGCAGGACTTGTTTAGTGTTATCTTTAGAGATGTTATTTATATACTCTACAGCACTTTAGCGGTGAGGGTATATTGGGTTTGTGCTAATGTTTGTAACGTACAATAATATTGGTGCTATACTAACCTTAAATTATACCAATTGGCTTAGAATCATTTTATTATTTCACCTAGCTCCCTGAAAAGGATGTACAAAAAAGTCGCAATTTTGAAGATAATTCAATGAAATTTTGCACATGATCTTATATTGATAGATTCGATCGGTCCAACATTTGACATAAACCCCACGAATATGGCTTTAAATTCATTATTATATTCAATATACTCGTATCTCGACAAAAAGCTGCAAAACCGACCTTAATGTCCCTGATGAATTTTTTGATGATCATTTGACTTTAGCCTTTATACAAAGCGCCCTTCGAACAATGATTTAAATGTATATAATTTTGTTAAATAAAAAATGGCTAAAGTGTATCTAAGACAAAATACAATTCAATTTTAGTGCATTATTATGAACACTTAATCAAATTTTATTTCTATAACAGTTGAAGGTTATTATGTAGTCGGCTTCGACCGGCTATAACTTCTTACTTTTTATTTATAAAAAAGTGTTGTGAGTTGGTTCTCCAGTATGAAATTTTTTGCATATCGTATGAAAAGTTTTTGGAAAATCCTCCATATGTATAATATCCATTCAAAATGTTTTTCAAAAATTTCGGTCTGCCAGAACCTTTCCTTGGATTTATTTCACATATGGTTGAACCAGAGAACCAAATGATCTGGTATAACAGGACATGATAGAGTTTCGGACTTTTTCTTGTCCTTTAGGTGTTTAAAGCCAAAGAGAATGTCAGTTAAAAGACTGATGTACGGTAAAGTATATAATTCGGGATAAGTTCGTTACTTTTGCTGAGGCAACAGACACTCTACAGAGGAATAGCTGTGGGTCTAGCTTTTGAAATGAGTTTGTGTTAAGGGTATATGGAACACTAATATAAAATAGTATGTTGGGTTGAACTGAGATAGATATAATATATATCCTATGTAAGTGATACTATTGAATTTCCTTTCATTTACCAGATATGTTCAAGGTTTAAGGTTTTTATACCAGATATACCACCGCGTGTTCTCTGTGCGTAGACACCAATCCTTGATGGATTCGTGATTGATTCTAACGGGACTCGAGTACTTTTACGACAAGAACTATGTACAAAACCAAGAACGATGTGCCACCAGCCGAATCATAATTTAACGGAGATAATCAGCTGATCAGCTCACCCTGAATCACCATTAGATAAAGCCGATATTCACGTAAAGCACTTCGAAAACTTTCTCACTCTATCAGAGGCAAATATATATAAATAATACTGATAGTTCAATATTGGACGTTTAATACATTTGCCATAAAAACTCCAAATCGGGAGGTCACCAAAATGGAGGCTAGGTGAAACAGTGGAATGATTTCTACCAATTTCAATTCCGACATGGTTTAATCGACTCAAAAAGTGATTGTGAGTTCATCGGTATACTTTAATTTTTTGTGCGTTACAAACACCACAAACGCATAATACCCTTCCCCACTTTATTAAATAACATACATTCTAAACTATTTATTCTAAACAAGTGTACTAATATTTTAAACTAATTTTTAAATAAAGAATTTTTGCCAAATTTTAACATTTTTGCTCTCATCATTTAAACAATCACATATACAAGTGTTAAAATTTTTGTTCTAAATAAGTTTGAAAAAAATACCAAAACTATTTCTGAAGTTAATAACAGTACATATTTCATCAATAATAGTTCTAATTCCCTTTCTAAAATTTTTATTTTGTTTTTGTACATTCTAAGTTAGAGGAACAATAAATTATAAATTGAACAATCTATTGCATATTTCAAAAATAATTTTACTACCAAAAACTTAACCTACTTCTCAATAGATCACAAAAAAACCAGAAAAAAAGAAATCCTTAACAAAATTTTGTTTCAAAACTATTTTCTCTGCTTGTTCCAAGAAAATGAAATTTTGTGTGCATTTTAATGCAGTTGGAAAATTTTATGCAACTATAAATTGCAGCATGTGTATGTGTGTGTGTCTCTGGGTTTGTGGTAACTTGTGAATAGAAGTGTGTATGTTGCAATTGATGTTGTCCTTGCTACCAAATTGCCTGACTTGACTAGAAGTGCATAAATGCATGTGTTTTGCAAACATGTGTGAGTGTGCAAGTTGCAAGCCTGTCTTATGGGTTTCTCATTCAACTTTTGTCGGTAATAAATTCATCTTTTGCTTGACACTTTGTCGTTCCTTGTTTTTGCTGTTTTTTTTTTTCTTTATCGTTTTTGTTTCTGTAGTGAAAACTGTAGGGCAGTACTGAGAAATGCATGTGTGCGTAAAAAATTCATTATTGTTATATTTTTGTTGCAGTTGCTATTGCTACTTCTGCCTGATATAGTGTTGTGGCAGAGTTTCTTAAAAAAAAACTCAGTTTAAGTGATGGTTTTTGTAGCTGCTGTTCGTTCTTGTTCTCGTTATTATTGTTCACATATGGACTTACGTTTGCAATATTTTCTTTTTTTAACTTCTTACTTCAGCTCTTCTTTTGATTTCTTCGAAAAGAACAAAAACAACAAGAAAAAAAAAAACAGAATAAACAACTTTAGCATCAAAGTTTGTTGGCGTTAATTTATAAGCGTCACAAAATGGTAAATTACATTTGTTACGTTTTTCTGTTGCATTTTGTATGGCAAAATGTATATGTTCGTCCGTCTGATATTTGTGCAAAGAGCTTAAACAATCCTTGCATTTCATTTTGGGTAGTTTCGAGAACTTTTGTGTTATTCAGTTTAAAACCCAAAAATGAATAAAAAAAAACTCGTAAAAAGGGGGGCATCCTTTATTAAATGTTCGTTCACTTATTCGTTTATGTTCTTTCTTTGTTACTGTTGATATTTTAAGTTAAAACTTGCCGCTGCTTTAATGAAAACATGGTTGCATTTCTTTTTTTTTGCAAATTTAACAGAGACTTGAATGACAACATGTTTCATGCATTTTGCTACAGAAACGTCCTAAAAATGTTTTGGAAAAAAACTGAAAGATATAAAGTTCATGGTCTGTGTGGATGTGATGTTGTTGAAACAGCACCACACGTTCGTTTAGTAGGAGAAGTGATAGCCGAGTGACATTTTAATATCAAACTAGGAAATGAAATCAAATGCAAGAACTTTTCTACTGTACTGGCCATGAAAAATGTAATATTGTTGAGAGTAGTTGTTATCTTACACCCACATTAATCAGAATTTCATTCTCATTATTCCTCAGCCCATCCCTCGGTTTATGGTCAAAATTTTTAGAATATTTTGATATAATGTTAAACTTAAGGCACACTCTGTTCAAAATTAGTTTTAGCCATGTCATAGACATATTTACTGAGAAACAGAAGACGGTGATATCAGATGATAAAGTTGAACCTAATATCGCATTGGGACGAATATACAGACATAGCATAATATCCGCCATGGGCATATTACCGTGATAAAACACTCTCATATTGGTGTTGTAGCAATTCCAGGGGAAGTCTACCTGGACTTTAAACAGGTAAAGTTCAAATTTATCCACGGCTTTTCATTAGAATGATTTGACATGGATTCGAACCAAATAACCTGGTACTACTGGAACCGTTAGCTCATAGTACAGAGAATCAGACTTTGTATTCTCTTAGTTATTGGAGATGTGCCGTGCATATGTTGTTTTAAAGACTGATGCACGGTAAAGTCTATAATTCGGAAAAAGTTCGGAGCTATTGCAGATACATGAATGTGGTACTATGCGTTGGAAACAACTTGGTGTCAAGTGTATTTGATACGAGATGGTTGAAGGGATGTGCCGACATAATTCACCCGTATACCTAGAGTGATTTCTCAAATATTATTTTCAATGAGTCTGTCGTGCTGAGATGAATGGTGATGGCTGTAAGGTATCCTATACAAGTGATACCATTGAACTTTGTTTCATTGCCCTGGTATGTTTCTGGGTTTATTCTGTTCATTCCAGATTTACTATAGTCCTCCACTTATTTAATGGACTTGTGTTTCGGTCTACCGATTACGTCTTGAGTTGCTGTTGCAGACTCAACAGAGGACGTCCCATCTGCGGCATTGTTAATGAAAGTGATGTTTTGCATAGTGATGTTTAGATAGCTCGATTACTTGAGCAAAATGTTTGTATATGGAACGGCAGAGCCATGTACATGCCATGCCACCGAGTGTAAAATACTAAAATGGTGGTGATTAGTCGTCAAAAAAGCTCACCCTGTAGATAAAAATACCACCGTAAAATGAAACGTTCAAGGTAGGTTTTCGTGCACAGCTCTTCATCATATTAATATTATATATGTAGGTATTAAACCACTGGGTAATAACGGCAATGAAAGGGTAAATGGTTAACCAGAAAAGTCTTATGTGCTGACCCTAATGACAAATCTATAGAACTACAAACAAACATCGTTTTTTACTATCCGAACTTTGTCCATGTAAATGTGCATTTATTACATTTGTGTTCAAAGCAATATGTCAGCTCTAAAAAAGTGCTTACATATTTTATTTGTAAGTCATTATTAAACTCCTTCTAAATAATGAATGTAAAATTTAGTAGTTAATTAAAGGTAAGACATTGAGAAAATACAAGTCATTAACATAATTTTTGCTAAGTGTATTTCTTTTACTGATATTAGACATTCTTTCGAAAAGAAAAATGTTGAACTAAAAATAATAAATTGAAATTGGAATTTTTAAATCTTCAAGAGAATATGTTTCTAAATTATTTGCTACTTATATTTGCTACTAATATTTCCTATTGTTTTCTTTAAACATTTATTAAAAGCCTCCTTTCAACGAAAACATAAAATATTATTTATTATTGTTAATTGTGTTTTATAGACAATATATAGAATATTTAATAATTCTAATTAAAGAACATTAAGAAGTCTTTTGAAAAGACATTTTAAACCTTTGACAAATTAGACAAAACTTAACTAAGCTAAGTTGAAAACATAAATTAATAAAATTAATAAAACTGTAACAAGAAATACTTCAAACAAAACAAAATTAATTTATTATATAATAAAATATACAATAACGCCAAGACTCAATAAATTTGTTTACTTTATTATTCATTACTCTGTATTGACAAATTCTTTAAAATATTTTACCATAAATAACTTTAATTACCAAAACACACAATTCAAACATATTCCTTAAAACTCTACATAGATTTTAAAAGTCCATACATATTTGTATACTAAAACTTAGAATGTAATGCAGTATAATTAATTTTCGATTGCCTCATTGATGATGACGACAATAACAGCAATAACAGCAATAACAGCAACAACAACAACAACTATTGCAATGACGATGATGTTGCTGATGATGATTTTGTTGCTGTTATTGTTTTTTTTTATTAAAGCTCTTCTGTAAACATTTTGTTACTTTAATTATGATGGATTATCACATGTTGTTGTGTGCCGTTCGCCACTGTGTGTGTGAATGAGGAGTGACTGTGATATTTTTTTTTTTTTTGGGTGTGATGTTTGAAAATTGTTGTGTGTAGCGAGATTACTATCGTATGGAGCAAGGAAACTACTTCAATGTTAAAAAAATGGAAATAATGAAAATCACATCTAGTACACACACTCATACCATTACAAAGCCAACAGAGATGATTATTCATTTAGGTTAATATGTAAAATTAAATATATATTTAAATAAAATTTTTAGCGTTCATTCCCATTCTTTAAAAAAATAAGTAAAAGTCCGATGTTTTACAAAAAGTTTTTGAAAAAATTAATATTAATCGAAATTTCCCAGTCGTCGAAATTAATTATTTTAAAATTTTTGAAAATAGAAAACACAACTTTCGATGTCAAATTTTTTAGAAAAATTAAATATGTAAATTTTTTAAATTTTTTTTAAATAGATTATTATTTTAAAAATTTAAAAATTTTTATAATTCTCTGTAATAATGGAAAAATATAAAGAATAATATTGATAGTAATTATAAAAAAATTTCGAACACAACAAAATATATTTGAAATTTAAATATTAACCACCATAAATGCTTAATAAATTTATTAATGGTTTATGATAGGAATTTTGTAAGGAAAATGTGCGTAATAAATCTAAAATAAGCGATTAATATCTTTGCGATTAATATATTTGCATATATGTATATAAAATTTAAAATTCAATCGAGATTTCAATAAAAATAAATATAAAAATATATTCTGTATTTCTATATGTATATAGTGGAGTCGATTAAACTCATATGTCTGGCGGTATTTTTATTTAATTAATTTTCTCCAGAATCTGTATCAAAAATTTCAATGTAAAATACATATCGTAGAATTTTGTAAATAGTTTTTGTTTCTATAAATATTTCTTAAAGTAGGCTTAATGAACTTCAGCATACATAACCTTCTTAGCATGCCAGAGATAATGATTATTATTTGATAGTAATCGTGAAGTATGAATGGATATATAAACCTTAATAATATTTTGATTTTAGTAATTTATTAAAAATCACCATACATTAATTATGCCAAAATAATAAGAATGTAATGTAATGAATGACAATGTATTTTATTTAATTTAAGATTGGAAAACAAAAGCATATCAAAGAAAGAAACTAAAAATGAAGAAAACTCTGTTATCTCTGATAGTGGAATTTTATTGTGCCACATTTTATTCCCTTTTTATAAATTGTTTACATACCACAAGTATTTTATATTCAAGTGAATGAAAACCTTGACAATATACAACTAAAGCAACAGAAACACATGTATGTGTCCTTTGTATATAGAAGGAGTGAGTGAGACTACTTGTATGTCTATCTATCTAATGTTTAATTAATTGTGGATTATTGTATTTTAGTAAAATCGATAATATTGTTGCGATAATACTAAAGATTTTGAAAGTATGTGTATCCTTAATACAACTTAGATACATATGCCAGACAGTATTTGTATACTTGGTAATACTTGCGTTGTGGTTGTTATTGAATGAATTACATTTATATCACAAACATTTACGACAAAGAAATAGACAAATAACAAGATTTTGTAAGAACTAACAACGCAACATCTAGATTTTTACAATAGAATTTCAACTGTAACCGAAATAACAACAAGAGCAACCACCAGAAATAATAACAAAAGCTTTGTACTAATACAATTGTCTAGATCTTGACTAAATCCTACTAAATAGGAAATACGCAACTAATTGGGTCATTTATTAGTAACAGAAACAACAAATAGAAAATACACATTCGTATATTAAAAATGTTTTTTATGTAAGAATTAACTCAACTACTAGAATATAATAATTGGGACTTATTTTGAACAATTTGGAAGATATTTTTATATCCTTAAAGAAATTACTTACTTTGTCCTAACGTAAAGTGATATAGGTACATATTAATTATATCATCCGTTGCACCAACGCATAAAATTGTGTTCGATTGAACTAGAACTGAAATTAAACTGAACTAAAACTGAACTAGAACTGAACTAGAACTGAACTAGAACTGAACTAGAACTGAACTAGAACTGAACTAGAACTGAACTAGAACTGAACTAGAACTAAACTAGAACTGAACTAGAACTGAACTAGAACTGAACTAGAACTGAACTAGAACTGAACTAGAACTGAACTAGAACTGAACTAGAACTGAACTAGAACTGAACTAAAACTGAACTAGAACTGAACTAGAACTAGAACTGAAACTGAACTAGAACTGTGCAGGTCGTGCATTCTAAAACAGACTGTAAGTTAAGTTTTTTCTTTATAAGACCATAATAAAACAATTTATTTTCATTCTTTCTTTTATTTCACAAATGTGCGTAATTTTATTAGATCAATACAATGACAACAGGATACTTATATACATATCTTTACAAAGTCCACATAAATGTGCTTATTGTTAGATGAATTATTTAAAAGTATTTATTACAATATATATAAAGTGTCAACTGATTATACATCACAAATTTTCTATTTCTGTACTTTATAAATCTACCAAAGTCGAGTAGAGTTTATTTTATTTTCTTGTCTAGAAGGTCTTATCAAATGCTTGACATTGGTCTTCTTAACGATGCAAACAAACATTTAGAAGTATGTATGTATATATGAATAAGTAAAAGCTTACGGACTGCACACATAACAATAGCGTTGGAGACAACAATGTTAATAATAATGTGGAAGATATTTTAAGACTTAGGAAAACATGCGATACACAGACAAACGAATAAATAAATTGCCACAGCAAAGGACATGACAAATTTTGCAACTCATTTGCTATTGTATTGTTTGCTTGAGACATTTATCCATCAATTGAGTAGAAACAAGAAATGTCAAAATAGACAAAACAAAAAAATGAAGAAAAAACCAAATAAAATTAATAATGTTGTAATCGAACATCATATAAATATAGTAAATACAACCGAGTATATCAATACAAATGTACATATGCATGTTTAGACATATTAAGGAGTCATACTATACAATCATCAACATCTACAACATAGGACAGCAGTTTTTATTTATGCCATAGAGATATGAGCATAACTGGTCAGACAGTTACGCATAAGAGTATCATCGCATTTAGTCAGTCAATTCAGTCATTCATTTAGTTCGTCCCCTAGTAAGTCAGTCACATTTGTAGTTTTAGTAATTTAACAGCCATAATAATAAAACATATGTATTCACACAATAACTACAATTTTATATTGTATGAACAATTTATTCAACATCCTCATCATCACAATCAACAATCATCGAAAAAGAAAGAAGAAAAAACCTGGAAAACTAAAAGCAGTGGAATCATTATCCCATGAGATTTAATTTGTTCAAAAAAGCAAAAGAATGTGAAAAAACACGCACAGAATGTGACAAAGTCATAAATTAAAAAGCTGTGGTAATAATTCTTGACTCTTGTACGAGTTGTATGCTTTCTTAAGGTTTTTCTCCGTCCGTCTTCATCTTGGTTCCTTCGAATGACAATCATATCACACATTTAAACACACGACTTGCCAATTAACCCTTTATGTTAGTTTAGAAGCACTTTGCTTGGTAAAAAATTAATTATTTTGCTTTTTAAATCGTTTTCTATGTAGACAGTAATTAGAGTAAAATAGAAAAGAAACAACTTGCTGTAAATTTTATATTTTAAAAAAAATATCTGCTATGTCAGTCAAACATTACGTTATTGAACACATCGGAAAATATTGAACTGTTTAAATTCTGTAGTCTTTCTAAAAATATTTCTTATTGAACCTTTGGCCACTAACGGATTAAGTACCATCTAGTTTTATTATTATTAATAAAACTACGGGACAATCTTAAAATAATTTTCAATAACATCATCAACGCATCAAGGACGTTACCAAAGCTGTTCGTTTTTTTTAATATAATGTTCGAGTATATTGCTTCACAGCTTGCAGTTTTGTAAAGAATTGCTACAGTGCATTTGAGAGCTTATAACGTTTACCATTTTAAAAATAAAAAATGTTTTTGCAATACCGAAAACAGAAACACTTCAGTACACAGTACTCCGGGGGAACACTCTAGATAAAAATTACTTAAATTTTGTTATAGATATACGGCATGGGAAGCAATTCAAATTTATAAGATCTTATTTGGTTATACAATTAACTTAATATTGCGGAAATTAGAAATTGGCGATATTGCAATAACGAATTTAGAGTTGAACTAGAACTGATTCAGATCTGAACTAAAAGTGAACTAGAACTGAACTAGAACTGAACTAGAACTGAACTAGAACTGAACTAGAACTGAACTAGAACTGAACGAGAACTGAACTAGAACTGAACTAGAACTGAACTAGAACTGAAGTAGAACTGAACTAGAACTGAACTAGAACTGAACTAGAACTGAACTAGAACTGAACTAGAACTGAACTAGAACTGAACTAGAACTGAACTAGAACTGAACTAGAACTGAACTAGAACTGAACTAGAACTGAACTTGAACTTAGCTGGAATTGAATTATGAAAACTGACTTACCCCTTCAATTAGTTATGTACTTAAGATAGGTTACGAAACATACCTGAAAAAGATAGAAGTGAAAAATGAGTGAAGTGAAATGAAGAACATAAGAGAAGTGAAATGAAGAACATAAAAGAATTTCATTAATCCATAACAGAAAAACAAATATATATTTAGCAATTTTAAAATATAAAATAAAGAAAACAAAATTAGAAAAATTTACCCAAAACATGTATTATTTTGTGCATCATATAATCATTATACAAACATATTTAAGATTATGAAAGGTTTTCAAAACAAGAACCTTTTTAAGGGTGTAGCTAAGAATAGCAGCACATACAAAGGGCAAATTCGTTACTTAAAATATTACAATTACATAATTTAATTTTAAAAAATAGTAGTTCTCACAGAAAATGGCCTTTAAAAAAAGAGTGCATATATTTCAAATTATTTAGTTAAAATATTTGTTTTCTAATGCAGGTCCCTTATATTAAACGAATTAAATTTTTACACAACTTAAAGTTACGTGTTCTTTTACTTTTCATTAAAAAGGGAGACAACAAATTTTTACAGATTTTTTACCAAATAGAAAAGAAAAATAAAAACAGAAAATTTATTTTATGCATTTTACATGTTTTAAAGAACACAAATATATAAGTGGTAAAAAATCTGTATCTTGTGGTCATGTATATGCTTGTAGTTGACCACCACCAGTACTTTGAACCGAATACATACAAACGAAAGGGACCAAATTAAATACAGGGAACTAAAGTATACAAAAAATAAATAAAAATAAAAAGTAAATAAATGCAACAACGAATAATACAAATCTTAAATGTCCCTCTGCAAAAATTATCACAATCTCAAGTAATGCAAGTAGAAGTGGTAGTAGTTGGAGTTGTACGAGTAAAAGTGGCAGTAGTGTGGCACATAGTTGAAATTGTTGTAGTACTAGTTGTTGTTGCTGTTGTATTTAATGTTTGTATTACACGAAGTGAGATGATGGCAGGAGAAGCATCTGTTGTGGTCATTCATGTGCAACGAATTTTTTCCTTCTAGAACTTAAACCAAATTAAACAAAACGTTACAACATATTACTTTAACTAAAAAGAAGAAGACAGAAAAAGAGCGGACAACAAAATACGTTTAAAGAAGCAAATATGTATAAAGAAGGAAAACATTATAATGATAAAGAAGACAAACAATTTTAAAAGCACCAAAACGACACAATCATATAACAGCCAGACACACTAACTCTGGTGCAGACAAAATGTAGATGGTAAAGAAAGAGGCAAGTGGCTGGTAGATAGAGAAGATGGAGCAACAAAACAATTTATTGTCCTTTGGTGTATGATGCTTAATTTAAGCACACCCACACACGTAATATGTTTAAACTCCAAGATGGATTTACAGTGAATGAATAATAACAATAAAAGGAGGCACATGAAAAAACTATTACTGATGAACAATTTTTTTTTTTTTGGATTTTAAAACGAATATTAAAACACTCTGCAGTGGAAAATTCAAATTCATAGAAGTTTCTATTTTAAAAACTGCACTAGAACTGAACTAGAACTGAACTAGAACTGAACTGGAACTGAACTAGAACTGAACTAGAACTGAACTAGAACTGAAGTAGAACTGAACTAGAACTGAAGTAGAAGTGAACTAGAACTGAGCTAGAACTGAACTAAAACTGAACTAAAACTGAACTTGAACTGAACTAGAACTGAACTAGAACTGAATTAGAACTGAACTAAAACTGAACTAGAACTGAACTAGAGCAGAACTAGAAATGAACTGTAACTGAACTAGAACTAAATATCTTATATTATATAATTTATTAACTAAATTTAATAACTAAATACACTTGCTGCACCCGAACATTCCGCACAAAGGAGTGTGCTACAACTTTTAAAAATTATTTGAAAACAACTTGACATAAAAACGACAACGGTCATAAGTTTTAAGGTATACTGGAGCAATGTTGGTTAGAGTTGTAATGAATACAAATCTTGAGCCTTAAGTTATTTGCGCACGCGAGCATCATTCTTAACAACAACTTCAGCAACTAACAAACACATACATACATCTACATTCAAATAGTATTTGGAGTGGAAAAGATTTTGGAGATCATGAATATATAAACAGACAATTTATAACTAAACTAAGGTACAATAACAACAGCAGAAGCCGTAAACAGAGAGTCATCTACAGGCATTATAATAACATTTTAAAATTTTTTTGGTCGCCTGGTTAGATGGTTTATTATTCTTACTGTTATGTTAGTTGGATAATGTTTTTTATATGTGCCTCGTTCATAACCGTGAAATTCGATACACCATCATAAACACCAACAATTCATTGTTGGTGTCTTTTGCTTAATAATTTTTGCAGTTTTGTGGCCAAAAACAATGGATTATGCACTGGCAACATAACCAAAAAAAAAAAAAAACAAAAGGACAAAAACACGAGTACACATGACGATGTAAGGAGGTGAGCTGCTCAAGCAACACCTACTCAAAATTGATGAAGGCAATGTGGATGATGACGACGTTGTTGTATAGTTGAGTTTGTTGCAATGAAATGTAACACTGCGTTTAAAACGTTTACAATTTGATTTTTTTATTGTATTTTTTCTTTGACAAAAAAATGACACAATCATCTAGAAAAATAAAACATTGTAAATATTGTACATGAATGAATTACAGAAAGACAATGATAAAGTAAAGTGAAAAAGTAGAAACATCAAAAACATCTTATGAACGCATTCTGTGGCACCTGATGGTGAGAAAAATTAAATTTTAACAGTTTTTGTTTTATTTTGCAAAACTCTTACGATGTAGATTTATATAAAAACTTCAAGTTCTTAGACCTAAAAAATTCTCAATCAGACTTTTTCTCAAAAATCCTAGAAGAATTTTTCAAATGTTAAATCTTTTTAAATTTTTTAAAGATAATTTTGATCACTTTAAAACGAGAGTTTATACAAAATTTCTATAGAAAAAATTTATAATTTCCAGTGAATAAAAATATTTTCTTATCAAAAATTAATCGAAAATTATAGAAAATTTTCTAAAAAAAAGAATTTATTGAAAATTTTCTACAAAAGAAAATTTATTGAAAATTTTCTACAAAAGAAAATTTATTGAAAATTTTCTACAAAAGAAAATTTATTGAAAATTTTCTATGAAGAAAAATTTATCGAAAGTTTTCTATAAAGGAAAATTTATCGAAAATTTTCTATTAAACATATTTTATAAAGAAGATTTATTGAAAATTTTCTACAAAAAAAATTATCGAAAATTAAGAAAAAAAATTTATAAAAAATTTAACGGAAAATTTTTATAAAAGAAAATTTATCGGAAGTTTTCTATAAAAGAAAATTTATCAGATGTTTTCTATAAAAGAAAATTTGACATGCCATAAATAATAATGACTGATTTTCAGAAAATTAATGGAAGACAGACGGACATGGCTTAATCGACTTCACTATCTATAAGAATCAAGGAAATTAAAAACGGTATGACAAACTTATATATAACCCCGTGGTGTGAGCAGTGGGAGAGGAGTGAATGTGGACTAAATGTTGGAAATAAGTTGGTGTTAAATGTATATAAAACCAGATGAACGAAGGTGTCGTAGGTTGTTCTCAATGAGTGTGTCGGATGAATGGGAAGTGTGCGTTCTTGGAAGATGGTGAATGATACCATTGAATGTTTCTTTCTTGTTCTGGTGTGATCAGAGAAATCTCGGTTCATACTACATTTGCACAGTGTGTTCTCCTTGAGTAAGGCATATTTGATGGAATCCAACTTCGGTAACCACACTTCGACATCCATTTATACCCTTTTGACGAAGTTGAAGGGCATTAAAAAGTGGTTTGCCATAAATACTTAGTCCTGTAGTAAGAGGCTCGTACTCTACAGTTCACATAACTTTGGCGTGACAATTTTCTACATTAGGCAAATAAAAAATTTAACAATAATTTTATTGCGTTTTTAAATTTTGAAAAAAAAAATGTTCCTAACATTCCTTAAGATTCTATAAAACCTTAACAAAACTGCCAGCATTAAAAATTTATTGTAATTACAACGCTGCAGTAAACTTATCAAAAGTTTTGTTGGCAAATTATTTTATTTTTTTAACACAAAACCTTAATTGGCTGATATTATAGTAAAATATTTCCCGGCATTTGTAGTCAGCAAAAATTGCTTGCTGTCGGACACAACTTAAGAGTAAAGACAAAAAATCAACTATAATAACAACAAAATCACAAAAATATTAACACCTTAAAATAAACATTGTTTTAACGAACTCAATATAATCAACCTCAAAGATTATTAAGTTTCTTTTTCTAGTGCATTTATGCAGTAGAATTGATAAATTTATGAACTAAACTCATTAGAGCTCATTAAAAGGCATGCATGTCATACATGTCTTCGCTGACATACCTAACGAGCTGTCATCATAAAACCACAAAAGTTGTTGTTATTGGTTAACACCGAATTGTTTGTCGCAGGGAAAAAAAGAGCAACATGAATGTAAACATCATTATCGACATCATCAGCACCACCACCATCAACATCATCATCATGGGCAAAAACAGCAGCCGACATATAATTTTTGTGTTTTTTTATCTGCAGTTTATTTGGCCTTTTTATAATGCACCTGCACTATTTTGTTGCAATAAAAACAGCAGAAGTGGCAAATCAACTGCCGGAGTTCTTAATTTTAATTTAGTTTTTTTTTTTTAATATTGCTACAAGTAGAATAAGTTTCTTCGGTCTGCGTATAGTTATTGTTATTTGCAGTTGTTGGAATATTGTTAATTTTAAAATTTATATGTAGTTAACTAATTTTATTCACAAGTTTATGAGAGTATCATTTAGAAGAACACAACTTTTATGTAGTAAAAATTATACTGACACCGTGAAGCGGCAGCTAGCCAATTCAATTCAATTTCTTCTGTTGATTTGGACTTCATTTCGTTGTTGTTCTTGACTCGATAAAACGTTTAGAATAGAGAATAAAAAATAATAGCAAACACTGACTACTTTTTGATTATTTCTTTGTCCTCATTTGAAGAGCTGTTTCTTGCCTTCAACACCAGCCAATTTCCTTTTCTCGTCTGCCACTTGGCTGGTTCATGTTGTTTCGTTAATTGGCACAATAAGTTTATGTTTTCATTATGAAATTCCTGGAACATACTAATGTTAAACTTCCACCAGAAAATCAACATGAAGGTGAATCTTTTACTTTCTGGAGCGTTTGTATGAAATGTTTAAATAAAATTTAAAAGGAATTTTTTTTTATTACATAAAGATCTCATAAAAATGTTTTGAATTAAGAATAGCAGATGATTTTAATTAAATTCATAATAATGAGCTATAAAGGAAATTAGGGAATTAACATTAGTTTTAGTCTGGGAAGAGGCATACAAATTTACTACGAAAATAATTGCTTTGTGGTAAACCAACATAAATAATGGTAGTAATTGCTTCTATAAATAAATTCATCGAAAATGTTCTATAAAATTTAAATTTCAGGTAAATTTTCTATAAAAAAAAACATTTAATAAGAATTTTAAGTAAAAAGAATGTTCAATAAATTTATTTAAAATTTTATTTAAAAACAAAAGTTTTAACAAATTTTTTTTTTACGTTCCAAGAAAAGAAAATTTATCGAAAAAATATAAAATTTTAAGGAAAATTTTGTACCAAAAGAAAATTTGTATCAAAAGAAAAATTGTTATACAAAAATTCAAAGAAAATTTTCTATAAAACAATTAAGCACCATTTTCTATAAAAATAAAATTTCAATTAAAAATTTTAAAAAAGTTTTTCTATAAAAAGAGAAATTTAAAAAAAGAGAAATTATTAAAATTTTTTTGCAAAAAGAAAATTTAAAAAAAGATTTGTATAAAAAGAAAATTTAATGAAAATTTCCTGTAAAAAGAAAATTTAAAGAAAATATTCTATTAACAGAAAACTTTAAGAATATATTTTTTCTATAAAAGAAAATTTCTCAAAAATTTTCTATATAAGAAAATTTCTCGAAAATTTTGTTTAAAGAAAATTTATCGAATTTTTTTAAAAGCAAATTTATCCAAAATTTTTAATAAAAAACATTTAGTGATAATTTTATGTATAAAGAATGTTTCATAAAGAGAATTTTATCAAAAAATTTTCTATAAAAAATTATCAAAAATATATGAACAATTTTTTATAAAGAGAAAATTTAAAGCAATTTTTCATGAAAAACTAAAAACAAAAGTTTTACGATAAACTTTCTATAACAAAATTTATGGAAAATTTTCTGTAAAGAGAAAATTTATGGAAAACGTTCTATAAAAAGGAAATTTATAAAAAAATATTAAAAAATGTTTTTCTATGACAGAAAATTTCTCGAAAATGTTCTATAAAAGAAAATCTCTCGAAAATTTGTTTACAAGTAAATGTCTCGAAATTTTTTTTTAAAAAGAAAATATATTAAAAAAATTTTAATAACAAACATTTAATAAGAATTTTATGTATAAAGAATGTTCCACAAAGATAACTTTATCAAAAAATTTTATATAAAAAAATTTATCAAAAATGTATGAACAATTTTTTATATAGAGAAAATTTACCGCAATTTTTCATGAAAAACTTTCTATAAAAACAAAAATTTTAACATAAACATTCTATAACAAAATTTATGGAAAATTTTCTCTAAAGTGAAAATTTATGAAAAACGCTCTTAAAAAGAAAATTTATAAAAAAAATATTAAAACATGTTTTTCTACAACATGAAAGTTATCTTTAAAAAAATTGTAAAGAAAATTTTCGTAAAAAGAATAATTTTATCAAAAATTTAGTAAAGAGAAAATTTCTAAAAAAATTAAAAGTCAAAAATTTTCTACAAAAATACATTTATCACAAATTTTTTATAAATTAAAATTTTATCAAAAATGAAACATTTATCAAAAAAAATTTTTTTTAAAAAAATAATTATTGTAAATTTTCTATAAAACAAAGATTTATCGAAAATTTTCAAAAAATATAAAATTTAAAGAACAAAAATGTAACATAAAATTTATGAAAATATTCTTTAAAAATATTTTTTTTTTTTTTTTGAAAATTTTCTACAAAAAGAATATTTTTGTTCTTTAAAGAGAAAATTTTATAAAAATCCAAAATTATCTAAAAATAAGAGAAAATTTTTCGTAAATGTTATATAAAAAAGTTTATCAAAAATGTTCTTTAAAAAGTAAATATAACAAAAAAATGAAAACATATTGAAAATCATTTGTAAACAAATTAAGCGAAATTTTCCTTGTGTAAATAATATTGATGCAAAACTGTCTTTTTAAACGAAGTTTACTAAAGATTTTTGCATTTTTTACTGGTCACAAACCTCCAACATTTTCAATTTCAAACCTTCAATTATTACATTCAAATACATAAAATTTTAACATGAAAATATCCATTAAAAAGTTTAAACTAAATCTAAAGATTTACTTTTAATATTCTAACAGACAAAATCATACACCCTCCTGGTTTTAAATATCCTTAAGACATCCCTTTATAGAAGAAAAGAAAACAAATTAAATAGCAAAAAATAATGCCCAACTTCATGGTCATGTACTGAACATTTAATGCGAACGTTTTATGCATTTCATATAACAAGCAGCTAACTAGTCCATACAAACATCCTCCACATTCTAATACATACACATTTCCATGCAGACATCATCTTTGGTTTTCTTTTATCCAATTTTTGTTTTCTTCGCTCAACAATAAAGAAAGTTGTGTTTTGTATACCAATTTTTTTGGTTTATATTAAGGATTTTTGTATTAGTTAGATGAAAAATAATACAAATACAAATTTAGTTGCAAAGCGCATAAACAAAGATACACATTTGCGAAAGCTCAAACATGTATGTATATAAGAAAGGAAACAACATGATGATCTGACCGTCTAGAAAGTTTTCTTACAATACAACTTCGTTAAAAGAACATCAAGGATAATAAAACCACTTATGGCACGTCTATCATTCTAAAGGTATTTTGTGGCAGAGAATTAAAAGATGAAAAAAGGGAATGCATGAAAAACGAATACATAAAAGAAAAGTAACCAAAAATAAACGAGATGAACCATCTCGTATGTAAGTATTTTGGTGTCTATATCTGTAGAAAACTTTTTACAAATTCAAAATGCATTTCAAATACTAAATGTTTTCTTATGTTGTAGTTGTGTATTCTTTTCGAAAATAGTCTAGACAAAGTAAATTTTCGGTTGTATTGTGTGTAGAATACACCCATGTAAAGGCAACGAAAAAAAAACTTTAAAATGTTTAACAAATCGAAAATCAGTGTTAAAAAAAGAAACGCTAAAACGGATATTGTGTTTAAGTTAAAGTTTAAATAGGATCAATCATTTTCAACAGTTATTCGTTTAGTTATGAAATGATTTCTAAAGTTTGTAAATTGTAATTGTTAAAGAATTATAAATACCCTTTATAAGACTCAGTAAACATTTTTATATATCTTGTCTTTTTGCATATTATTTCCTCCTTAAAATAGTTTTGTTTTGATAAAATATTTGAAATTTCTATAAAAAATGTTTAAAAATGCATCAAACGTTTTTCACGTAAGAAAATTTATGGAAAGTTTTCTAAAAAAGGAAAAATTATTGAAAATTTTCTAAAAATATAATCGAAATAAAAAGAAAATTCATCGGAATTTTTCTATAAAAAGAAAATTAATCGAATTTTTTTTATAAAAAGAAAATTCATGGAAAATTTTCTATAAAAAGAAAATTCATCAAAAATTTTCTATAAAAAGAAAATTCATCAAAAATTTTCTATAAAAAGAAAATTCATCGAAAATTTTTTATAAAAAGAAAATTCATCGAAAATTTTCTATAAAAAGAAAATTCATCGAAAATTTTCTATAAAAAGAAAATTCATCGAAAATTTTCTATAAAAAGAAAATTCATCGA